>NC_057802.1:353252850-353509328 GCF_018294505.1 Triticum aestivum | reverse complement strand
GGAGATGGGCTAGGCCGGCTGGGCCGGGGGTCGGCCCAGTTGGGCCAGGGGTCCAGTGGGGGGAGGGCCTTCTCTCTTTTCTTTTTTCTTTGTCTGTTCTGTTTTCTGTTTTCTTTTTATTTGTTTATTTTCTTTTCTGTTTTATTTCATTTAAAAATATTTAGGCATTTTATAAAAATGTGTTTTCTCCACAGTAATTATCAGTGCAATTTCTGGCAGGGCCCGAACATTTTTGTTTAAATTTTTGAAAACTTTTATTTTTCACTTTTAAATTTAATTGAAGTTTGAATTAGGAGTTTGAAAAAGAATGTGATTCAAATGTGATCAAGCCCTGTTTAGCAACATGATTAGCTTAATCACAGGGAGTTACTGTAGCATGATTCTCGGGGTGTTACAACGAAGGTGCGGGGTCCGGGGAAGGGTTTTGGGTGGGTCGGGGGTGTCGAAGTCCTACGTGTTTGCTGCCCGGACTCCTGTAAAGCCCCCTCACGTTTGTCTCGGTGTCTCGGGTTTGCCGGAAGAAATACATCTGAACCGCTTGGCGGACCGATACAGGTCCGCGTTGGATGGTTTTCGCTATCCGAACCGTGCCGGACGTATGCGGGCAGTTCAAGGGTCCGCCTTGAAGACGATCTTACTACTGATGGCGTGTGACCTGGTTGGCACTTTAGTGCCACAACATCGCGACTAGTAAATCGCCTTACTTGTTGGTTATTTATGTGAAAAGATGTTGCATACATGTAAAATTTGTTGCCAGCAAACGTTCCATGATAATCTTGCTTTGAGAACTTAACTATAGCAAGCACATGGATGGAAACATGTCATGATTTTGCAGTAGGAATAAAAGGAAATATACAATGTTTGCCATTTCTTGGGTGTATGAGTAATTACCCCGCTTTAGTCCATTTCGGTGGATGAGCATCAACATTTCGTTGGAGGAAAAACGATTACAACCTGAAAACACGATGGAGTATAACCCCAAAAAAACCCAACCCACCTCTTCTCCTTTCCCAAAAAAACAGAAGCCATGTGTTAAGATGGGGAAAAAGGAAACTACTTATGACTCGCTTAAAAAACAACTGTCGTGACCACCTACACCCACGATTCTCTCGGTACGCCACCCCCGACGCCCTAGGCAATGTCGTCCCATCACCCCGCCGCCTTCATCATCCCCGCTACCTGCCAATCTACCAGCCCTACCAGATTCGCTGGTGAAATCTCCATGCCTTCCTCCTCCACCTATCTCTTCTTTCCCTCTTTTCGAGCCGCTGGGATCCTCCGTGGGTAGGTTTCAAATAGGTTGTCTGGGAGAGAGAGAGAGAGATGGATGAGTGGCTAGTTGTAAGCGCGTGCTTACGTCGTGATTCCTTGCAGGTCGGCGTTGGCAAGTCTGGAGACGCGTATGCTCCTGCGCAGGGTGGCATCGCCGGCGCGCCCGGGTTCCTACATCACCCAAGGTAAATATGCTCCTTGTTCTCCCTTTTTACCCCTCCCGTTGTGTTGTTCGTTACCTACCATTGTATTGGATCTTGTTTTCTCTTCGTGAATGATTGTGCAGAGTAAATTTTGCATGATTTATTTTGTGCAACGAGGTTTCTAGGGTCATTTAGTATGGCACAAACTGCGTTTTATCTCGTACGACATGAACATTTTCTCAAATTGGATTGTTTTTCCTTCCAAGAACAAACACATTCGACACTATTACATATGTATATTACAATCTGCACATGTTGTGTTGAGGGGAGGAGTTGTTGGTATTGCATTCCATTGCACGGGTTACTTTCAGCGTGTTTGTTCAGGGCAATTAGTATCAAAGAATTGGAATTAGGGGGTTGTAGGACTTAAAGTCCCTTGTTTGTTTGGAGGACATGGAAATTAATGAGGGGAGGGGAAAGAGTGTTACGGACCAAACTCCCCCTTATCTCTTCCCTGATGGGGGGCTGGTAATTGAGGAAGGGAATGGGAAATGAGAGAAAAAAGTTGTCGCCATGTACATTGCTCCCGCTCCGCATGTCTATAAATGGAGTACTGACGGTGGGCCCATTTTCTTAGTTAGTTTCCCTATCAAATTCTCGCGGGAAATTTCTTTCAATCACCATACAAGAAAATGGGACTAGAAGTCTATTTCCCACATTCAAACCCCCCAGCCAACTCCCACTGCTAATTCCCCTTCCCCTTCCCTAGGACTACCAAACACGCTGTTTATCCACATCCGAACATTGCTATGTGAATTAAATAGGCATTTGATTAATTGCCATGTAAGCTCAGTTGTGACGATTTTTTTCTTGTTATACCATGCGGTGAACACAATGAAGAAACAAAAGGAAAACATTTATGATGATTACTTCACTGCATCTTTTGTTTAGTTCAGTAATATCATATTTCGGGTTTTTTAATTATACGTGTGTCCAGAAAGATCCCATATTAAAGTTATCATTCAGTAAATATATCATGACTCTGAAGATCGATGAAGTTATAGGTTTTCTTGACCTAATTCCACCACACTGCTAACTGTTTGGTGCATTAACATGCATAAGGAAAATATTCCAATAAAATCACTAGACATGTCGTTCTAGGTATACTTCATATTGCTTTTTTCTTCTTTTGTGTACCGTTTTCTTTTCCCGCTTTTATCTGTATTTTTACAATCAATGTTTGATCAATATCTCACATTTAAGTTTGCTGTTTCATGGCAACACACAAACATTATTTTTTTAGAATCTACACAGACATTAGCTAGTACAATATATACATGAAAGATATTTTTTGAATTAAAGGAATAACAAATTTCCTCAAAAACGAAAAATCATCAAATGAGTGTTACTTTTCTCCATTTTTTTGAGAAAATCCAAAATGTTTTCTTAGTTTTTATTAGCATAAAAATTAATTTCTTAGCATTTTTTCGAGAAGAAAAATATTTTCTTAGTAGTCTCCAAAAATTGTCTGCCCTACTTACTGAAGCCCATAAAGTTCTCTGACGTTTGTACCCACGAGCCCAAACGCAGAAGGGCTCGGCCCATTTGCACACCGCATCTGTTACCGTTTTCACCCCAGCCGCAGCCTAGATACTCCTCCGCGCCTGGTCAGTTCGCACCGAGCGGGAGGCAGACAGGAACAGTCCAGACTCCAGAGAGCGCCCCCCCCTGCACAGAGAGCGAGAGGGAGAGAGAGAGAGAGAGAGGCCGGAGCAGTCGCCGGCGGCGGCCAGCAGCGGAGCGGAGATGAAGGAGAGAGGCGGATCGAGGGCGGCGGTGGACGAGCGGTACGCGCAATGGAAGTCGCTCATCCCGGTCCTCTACGACTGGTTCGCGAACCACAACCTCGTCTGGCCATCCCTCTCCTGCCGGTAATCCCCGTTTCCTGCGACCTCCTCTGTTGCTTCCCCTCTCCATTCCCGCAGTTCCGTGGTCGTAGGCGTTGTGTTCGAGTAGATTCATGTGGGGTTAGGGTTTTGCCGTCACGAACGTATCTAGGGTTTTGCCTTCACGAACGTATCTAGGGTTTTGCCTTCACGAACGTATCTAGGGTTTTGCTCCGTGGCAGTGCAGCCTGTGCACGCGGTGTCTCCAGATCTGCGCGTTGTTAGTGCCTGGGCTGCTATGGTGAGCAGGGTGGAAACTTTGGGTTGAGTTATTGCCCTAGGGTTTTGGGTTCTAGGTTTTTTGTGGCATGCGACTATTTGAGATGGGGGTTTGGTGTCTCTGTTCATGTAATGCTTGCCTTAATGAACTGTTTCGATGTGGTGGCTCCTGCCGGTGTCGACCGTTTTATCTTTTCAATGTGATTGCTTGCCATCTATAGAGTGAGCACGATTTGATGATATTGCTTTTTGAGCATCGGCTCTGTGGTGCATCCTTACTCACCACCTGGTACTTTGAAGCTAATAACATTGCAGATTAGTGGCATTCTGTTTGGAAGCATGCTCGTTCATTTTTGCAGCGTTTTTGACCTGAAATAGTGGGTTCTGTAACTAATTTATTTGCCGATCTGTTGGTTTGATTGGGAACAGGTGGGGTCCTCAGTTTGAGCAGGCTACCTATAAGAATCGTCAGCGCCTTTACCTATCAGAGCAGGTGACCTTCAAAAGTCCTCCGTTTGAGTGCTTCCACAAACAGATTTTTAGCATCTCCGACTGATTATCAGTTTTTGTTACATAATGAGTATATTTTCTTATCCAGATCTAACTATAGTATTTTTTTATTCCTGAGATGGTTTCAGACAGATGGAAGTGTCCCAAATACCATGGTCATTGCAAACTGTGAAGTTGTGAAGCCACGGGTTGCAGCTGCAGAACACATATCACAGGTTATTCACTGTTCATTGGTTTTCCATTACAATTTCAGTTTGTTAGTGCAGAATAGCGTGATTTTTGAGATGCATGTAAATATATAGATCTGGCCTCTGATTTTTATGCCTGCGTATAAAGGTATAATTATGGTGTTTCCTGCATGCAGTTCTCAGTTAACCTTCTCTGCCAGTTTCTTATGCCTGTATATGATTGTATACTTATGGTGGTTCCTTGGTTTTTATGTATTGTGGAGTATTCTTGCATTAACATGTTCGAGAGGGCCTAAACTAGGAATTCTTCATACTGGTCATTAATTGGTTCAGAATAGAGCTGACAAGATGTCTGTTTTGTACCGCAGTTCAATGAGGAAGCACGATCACCTTTTGTAAAGAAGTACAAGACTATCATTCACCCTGGAGAGGTAATAATTTGTCCTGTATATTCCTAAGTTGCAACTACTTAGTATCCAAGTTATCTTCTTTACACGTTGCTTACTCTGTTTTTAATTTTCTGTATCTTGATTATCCTCTTTCTCTTAATTTACACTGGGTACTTCATTTTTGAAACTTTATGTTATCTGATCTGTGTCTTTCTGTTTTCTAAGATGGTCTTTGTGTTCTTGTGTTTAGCTTGCATTCCTAGCAGTTTACTTTTCATGCCATTTTGATTTATGAGTTGGAAGTCAGTTGTTGATGCATTCTGACTTTGTTTGTTTATTGTGTAATCAGGTAAACCGAATCAGGGAGCTTCCACAGAACAGTAGGATCATCGCCACTCATACGGACAGTCCAGATGTATGTCCAGGCCTTTATACTGCTGCTTAATTCTTTCGAAAGAGTTGATAATCTCTTGAGCATTCCGGTGACATTTTATGAATTTATATGCTTTCTACGTCCCCAAACAGGTGCTTATTTGGGATGTTGAGGCCCAGCCAAATAGACATGCTGTCCTAGGAGCTACTGATTCTCGCCCTGATTTGGTATGTTCTCTTATCTGTAATTCTTAATTTTGTGTCATTTTGAGATGTTGAAAGTTGCATTTCTGTATGATGGACTGGAAAAATCATATAGGATGTGAACGGCATGGATAGTGATAATATCCCTAATATCCCTGATTTGGTATGTTTTTTTTTCTTTCTTAACTTGTGTGACTTCGGGTGGATTCTGAAAAGTTCTAGTAGGATGTCAACAGCATGTATATACACAATTTACTTTACTAGAATGGATCAGTTTTTTGATGTACCATATATGTAAAAATATTGGATGAAAACCACTCTAATGGTGAAAACTCTGTGGAACAAGAAAGTTCTAAAAAATATTTTTATGTATACACCATGTGTAGGCGAGGTATGTTCTGTAGACATGTAAATTTCATGTTTGAACATAATTGCATTTGCCATCTAAATAATTGCATTTGGATTTCTAATTTTGATGAAAAATAAATAAATTTGGCAGCATGGATAGGGATTTTTACTGTTCCACTTTTCTTTTCTCTGTTCTCTTTTTCAGAACTCTCGCTGATTTCGAGTTTGCTATTCAAATTTTATATGTTTATAGAACACCAGCTCCTCAGTAACTATTTTTCTTTTGAGAAAATTTTGGAATTTTGAAACATGCCTTCCATGGAATTTTCACCATAGGAGTGGTATCCACGGGATATTTTCCCTTCATACATAGTGCTCACTACCGTTGACTGTTTGTCAGATTTTAAGAGGACATCAGGAAAATGCTGAGTTTGCTCTTGCCATGTGTCCAGCAGAACCATATGTGCTCTCAGGAGGTTAGCAGAATTCTTTCTTGTAATATGCTTGTATCTTCTGGCCCTTTTTGATTTATTCAAATATCAAGGTGCAGTTTGTGGTTGCTGAATTTATTTTATAGTATGCTGTGGAGAAATAACTGCAATAGCTGGAACATGTTGATTAACCAAACGGTAAAACAGGCAAGAACTTTTTAGGAAAGTGGATTTATCATAATCTACTGCAATGTCAGACGCAAGCTAAATGTGTCTCTTCCAGGATTTTTTTCCACTGAAAATTAAATATCTCTCGTCGCCTTAGCGTTCCCTCCGTCCCTCTACATAACCTTCTTTGTATGTTCCTAACAAATAACAACCCAAGAAATTGGGAGATGATCTGACTTGATATCACAGTTTACGTCCGTATACTTTTTCTTTGTAATACACGATTGTGTTACTTGTGTCCATGAACCTCAGAACGGAACTTCCGATTCCATTGGAGCATGTGTGAGCCAAGATAGGCCCACTCCTGATTTAGCTGGCAAAGGGAGATGGCATGACAGCACTAACACATAAAGCAAAAATGAAGAAAAAAAATTAGAACTAATCACCAAAGCTGCCACATAAAGCAAAAATGAAGAAAAAAATTTAGAACTAATCACCAAAGCTGCCAATGTGATAACTGGACCATCTGTTTGCTAGCTTATCTGATCGACCTTACTTGGATCACCTTTAAAGTAATAGGGACCTAAAAGGTTAAAAGTCTCTTGTCAACTTCAGTGGACCCAATGGAGTAAGGGATGCGTCAGTTCCTTTTATTTATTTGAGTGAGCTGATGTGATAACTTGAGCTTTGTTCACATGCAAAATGTAAATAGGGAAGGACAAGTCTGTGGTTTGGTGGAGCATCCAAGATCACATATCTGGACTTGGAGACTCCTCAAAAAGTGAGACTTCCCCAGGGGCATCAGGCAGCAAGCATAGCAAAACTGCAAATGAAAAGGATAGTCCTAAAGTTGATCCTCGAGGTGTATTCCACGGCCATGATAGCACTGTTGAAGATGTCCAGTTCTGCCCTTCAAGGTAATATGCTACACTAAGTTTCTTGTTTTTATGGTTATTTTCTATTTGATTGACATGGTTTTCAATTTACATGAGTAAGAGCTTGCACTTGAAGTGCTGGTTTGCTGTTTGTTTGTACGTTTGATCTTTATGGTGCTCCTTTTCTTTTTTGAATAAAGTGCACAGGAGTTCTGCAGCGTCGGTGATGATGCTTGTCTTATTCTCTGGGATGCCCGGACTGGTACCAGCCCAGCTGTTAAGGTGACACTCTTCTCTATCTTATGTGTATCAACATTGTTTCTTGCAAGAAGTTGTGTATCAAGAGCTCACTAAGGAAAGGAGATGATTGGTACTCCCTCCGTTCCATATTAAGTGTCGGCGTACACTTAATATGGAATGGAGGGAGTAATTGTCAATGATGACTCACATTGATGATTCATTGGAATGGTTGATTTTCTCGTCCAAACCCACCCACCACTGTCTAGCCTTACAAAATAGCAAGAATCTTGCTCGCTCTTTGGTGCCGAGGTTACTAAACATGCCCCCTTGACCACCAGCAAGGCGAGTTAAGTGTGGGAAGAGTACTGAACATGCTCTTAGTCACATGAGCTTGATATATTTGCCGGGTAGTATGGTTCTTTTGTTGTTTCATTCTGCTTCCTTAAATGTACTTACATTTTTGTTTAAATTGGCCAACATACATTATCTGCGGTTGAACAAGTTATGAATTTGTGATTATAGAGCAGATTTAGTAACACTGGGATTACAGTCAACTAGATTTTAGTGCAACCAAAATCTCTTTGTCTTGGTGTAAAGAGGCTGAAGTATCTTTTTAGTATAATGTACTTCTTTCTTCCAAATGAACATAGCATCTTAATTTTGGAACTGCGTTCTTTCTGATGTCCAGGTTGAGAAAGCTCATGGTGGAGATGTTCATTGTGTCGATTGGAATCTTCATGATGTTAACTACATCTTAACTGGGTATGTTGACGTGAATGCCTTCTTAGTTCTGAATAATCTGTGATGAGATCTTTAGTTAGTTCAGATGTATTTGATATTTGGCTTTTCATCTATGTTTGTCAATTGTTTGCACATTTTTTTCTCCATATTTAGTACTCCCTCCGACCCATATTACTTGTCGCTAAAACATATGTATCTAGAAATGAAATATATCTAGATACATCCATTTCAGCAATAAGTAATTTGGATTGGAGGGAGTACGTCTCAACTGGGACATGAATATCTTCTTAGTTCTGTATAATCTCTGATGAAATCTTTAGTTATTTCAGATCTATTTGACGTTATGCTTTCATCTATATTTGTCATTTTTTGCACATTTAATTATGGTGGTTTCTTCTCATATTTAGCTCCGCTGATAACTCTGTCCGTATGTGGGATCGGCGAAATCTGGGTCCTGGAGGTGCTGGTTCTCCAATTCACAAATTTGAGGGCCATAAAGCTGCCGTCCTTTGTGTTCAGGCATGTAAAGAGAACCTTTTGGCCACATACTTGTTCTTTTCATGTGGATATGGACATTTGGTTACTGTCAGTTCAATAATTCATACCTTGTGCTTTTCAGTGGTCTCCTGACAAAGCATCTGTTTTCGGAAGCTCTGCGGAAGATGGTTTCTTAAATGTGTGGGACCATGAGAAGGTATATGCCGCTGGCGATGGGAGTTCACTTAACAGTACTCATTCTCTCTCATGTACTAGTTCTGTAATAGTCTTGAGACTGATAAAAGTTCTCGCGGTGTAGGTGGGAAAGAAGAAAAATCCCAATTCACCTGGCGGGCTTTTCTTTCAACACGCAGGTCATAGGTACATTGTTTTTCTACATATCTTACTTCTTCATGTGGTATATGAAACACAAAACCCGGCTTTTTCTTGAATGGTTATACCATGTCCGTTGGCATTTTCTCTGCCATATTGCTCACAGAATTGAAGAAATTCACAAGCAGACTAATTTAGTAAACATGAGACTTAAATCCAATCATTGGTCTAACATGGGCTGATAGATGATTGTGCAATTGTGGACTTGAATGTATCTGAGAAACCTGGACATGGAAAGCATTATTTCAGTCTACACCATATTGTAGCTCAGACTTTCTGGCAAAATAAAAATACAGAGGGAATTGTTATTTTATGCTCTTGAGATCTTATGCACCCGTGACATTTATGTCTACTTGTGCACGTAAAAAATAAAATTTGATTTAGCAGTAGAGTTCCATTCTACTGTGATTCCTTCACGGGCTTAATGAGGGCTTATGCCATTGGCAACTTCCAAATTGGTTTGGATCTTGTCATACTTTGAGAGTCAAAGCTAACTAGATGTGCAGGGACGATAAAACCATGTTATGCCGTAAATTGATGTTGCATTTCCATTGTTCCGTAATAATCTGTTTATCTTGTTCACCTTGCTAGGGACAAGATCGTAGATTTCCACTGGAACTCTTCAGATCCTTGGACCATTGTGAGTGTATCTGATGATGGTGAGAGCACTGGCGGAGGTGGAACTTTGCAGGTACTTCTCTTACAATTGCGCAATCATGGTGTAAACCACACTACTAGAAAGAACTGACATGCTAGATATTATATACGGTATATGGTACATAGAGTTTTATGTGCTTATAACTGGAAATACATTACAGTTCGGATACATGACTCCCATCTCAAAATAGCTTGAATAAGAATATATCGGCACTGTATCATCAGTTTCCTTCTGACCCATCTTAATAGTACTCCTTCCCAAAATAAGTGTTGTACTAAGTCAACGACACTTATTTTGGGACGGAGGGAGTATATTAATAACACGTACTCCCCCTGTAAAGAAATATATGAGCTTATATTTCTTTACGGAGGGAGTACTTATAATATGGTGTAACAGTTACATTGGTGTTTTCCTTTGCTTGATAACATGCTTGGTACTAAATTCTTACTGATTCTTTTACTGATCCAGATATGGCGAATGAGTGATTTGATCTACCGCCCAGAGGACGAGGTTGTTTCAGAGCTGGAGACCTTCAAGTCTCACTTGGCCAGCTGCACTCCGAGGGCTTGAGTCATGAGATAGTAGTTATCTGTCCATTTGAAACATTGGTCATGTCCTCTGATGCTAGAACAACCCAGACTTGTACCCTTAAGGTGCTTGTGAGCTTATTTAACTTGTTGTATGATTCGAATCTGTATGCTCTGCGAACACAGCGGAGCTTTATTTCTGTAGCCAGACTATTGGGGTATTGGCCTATTGGGAACATTGTACCGGTAGCTTCTAGCGGACCTTATGAGATTGCTTGTAATGAGTTTGTGTTTATGACTTGGTCAGTTTGTTCTCAATTGTGTAGTTGCTTCTTCCCCCCTCTTTTTGAGCCTGTCTAGTTGCTTCTTACTTAACAATTTTTATTGATCATGTTGTTGCCTTTTTCCTTGACAACTTTTCTTTCATTCATGGGTTACCCGTCGCTGTGCAATTTGTGCTTTGGTCACGTTAACTGTTGCTGAGTTTGTATGGGCAGAGGGCATTTTGCGCTTCACTGTGCCGTGGAATATTGTTGTATTCCATCTAATATGGTTAATGTGACGGCAAATGTAGTTTCAGTTTTAGACAAATAATGAGCTTAAGCTAATAGATGTGTTTCGTGGTACAAAGCGGGCCGCCGCCGGTAATGTGCGGGGTGAGTATAAAATAGATCTGTGCTGTTAAAATCCTTGTGCATCAGATTAAGAGGTATGTGTAGTAAATTCGTGCTTCCGCATCTTACTGAATAATTGATTGACATTGAAGGGCATCTATCTTGTCCATGGTAAAGATGTGCATGTGCATAGGCTAATGGGATCGTCCCAACAGCGCAATTGACGTTAAGTCGCGGTGGATCGAGTCAGGTTGACCTGCCGCGGTTCCGATCTGGCCACTAGGGCAGGTCGAGGCACGTGACATGTGCCAAGGCACACGCGGCAAGTGAACTTCCATCACTAGCTGGACGGTTTCTCCACGTGGTTCCTTCACCCACCCGGCTGTTAAAACCTGGATGGCATATTAGCTTGCTGCATCGGAATGATAAACCAGGCGTCACCCAAGCTGGTCATGGGTATATTGTTGTGACAAGTAAAAGAGTTAAGATTCTCTACACATAATTGAATGAATCGACTCTTTCAAATAGTCCTCCAAATCTAGCTCTCAGCTGCTTGTTTGGATACATCGGGAAATGTGGATTGATGAAATGACGAGCTAGAGTGCTATCATTGTTGTTTCGAAAAAAGGAGAGCGCCACTATCGTTCATTTTGTTACTATGATGATGAAACGCTAGGGCCGACGCGATGCTCAGTGGTGGGCCACAGCACACGCAGCTTGCATTGAATTGAGCTCATGGTTTTGGGGATCTCCAACCTGGCACGGTCCATGGTCGGCTACGGGTGCACGAGGAGGCGGCACTCTTGTACACACGGTTTCTCCCTCCCCAGCAAGCATTCCCCCGCTCCACCGCCGGGCACCGGCCTCCGCGCGCCGCGTGGCGTCCGGCCTCTCCTCGTGTATATTTATCACCTCGCCGAGCAGCCAAGCAGGCAACCGAAACATCATCAGCACACCCAACACACCGACGTCTCCTACCTGGCTTGGCTTAGCTACCTCCGCACCAGTTCGCCCGTCTCCTCACCGATCCTCGCCGCGGCGCGAGCTCGATCAGCCAAATGGACGCCCCGGACGTGACGCCGGCGTGGTCTCTGGTCCGCGGCTACTTCTCCCCGGCGACGCTCTTCCTCCTGCTCAACGTCGTCATCGGCACCATCGCGCTCACCTCCCGCTCCCACCGCCACCGCCACGACCACCACGGCGACGACGACCGCCACCACCAGCAGAAGGACCATGACGACCGGTACGCTCCTCCCCCGCCTCCGGCCCCGCTGGCGCGCACGTCGTCCGTGATGGAGCGCCTGCGCTCCCTCGGCCTCTACCGCTTCCGCTCCGGCGACTTCCCTCCCGAGTACAACTACAACCCTCCCGGCAACGTCGGCGAGGACGACGACGAGGGCAGCAAGCAGCAGCAGTACAGCAGGAGCCGGTCTGAGCCGGCCGCGAGGAAGCCGGCGAGCAAGACGGGCAACGAGGCGGAGAAGGCGGCCAGGGCGAAGGTGGCGAAGAAGCCGGCCACGGAGACGGAGGTGAGGAGGCTGGAGCGCGCCCCGGTGCCGGCGCCGGCGCGGCTGGTGCAGCGCGCGCCGAGGGCCCCTGCGGCTCGCGCGGTGCTGACGGAGGCGAGGCGGCAGGACGCAGGGGCGCCGGAGGCCGCGTGCGTGGACGAGAGGGCGGACGACTTCATCAACAAGTTCCGGCAGCAGCTGCAGCTGCAGAGGCTCAACTCGCTGCTCAACTACAAGGAGATGCTCAACCGCGGCGCCTAGCCTCCCGCCCGCCCGCCCGCCGGCACGCGGAGCAGATGCAGATCAGCTTGTGCAGGGTTCGATCCTCGATTAGCTAGTAGCTAGTGGTCTTGCCGTTTGTTCATTGGATTGTTGTGTAGTGGTGCCGCGTATGAGATGCTGCTGCAGGTTAATTTGGATCCTGCTAACATTACAGAAGAAGCTTCCATTTCCTCTCTTAGATCCGTTCGTCCGGTCAATCCAAACAATAGTACGTATACATGGGAATAGAGGCGTGGGAGAAGAGCAAAGAATCCAACTGCTCCAGCCTGTTTGTGTGATTTCCTACGATGAACACGCCAATTCGCATATTTCGAAAAGCAAAACGTAAAAAACAGGACATCTTGCAAAAAGGAGCCTGCGTGAGGGACGAAAAGAAGCCCGCTTGTATTTGCCAACTCTTGCATAACTAGGCCGAGATTCCATCCTCCCATGACTGGGAAAAGAAGCCCGCAGTTATTCAGTAAGTTTTTCTTTTGAAAGCTTTGCCTCATTTTATTAAAAAAAAAGAATTATCCCGTTATTTACGGAAAATCGGCATAAACCGCTACAACACAGGAAGGTGCACCACCAGCCGACCTAACTATCAACACAAAACCCACAAACGTTGTGAAGCTGGGTCCCTAAGTTCAGGAAATCATATAATTGGAATAAATAGTATAACTCACTTAATTATATACATTTAAATATGTGTTATTCTGTACAATATTTAGAAATAGCTCAAATACAGAGGACAACTCATTCATTATAATCTCAGTGGACTTCCAGACAAGGGAGTGGGAAAAAGTGAGCAAAAGTTAAAAACGTGGGGACAAATATGAGTAGAGCTATGTGATATGTGCTATTCTAAATAAAGTTAAGAGCGTGAGAACCTGCTCCCCTGACATAGCTGCTTAATCCTGAAGGGGATGTGGGGGTAGATCTGGCGGAGGGCACGACGACGGCAGAGGCGAAATGGGGTTAGTGGTTGGAGGGCATGACGGCGGCGGAGGGGGCAGAGCGGCGTGGTGCTGTAGTTGCTCGAGGTTCAGACAAGGGGATCCCTCAGACAAGCTCATCTGACGTGTCTCAATGCGACCCACTCGTTAGAGTTAACGGTCAATGGTTTGACCCGACGACATCCTCCGTTGTGACCATATATTAGGGTTTCAGACAAGGAAGTGGGGAAAAGTGAGCAAAAGTTAAGAGCGTGGGGATGAATGAGTAGAGCTAAGAAACCAGGGGCACAGATCTAAAAATCCCCAAACCTGTTTACTGAGATTTCATACATTAATTATCCCCACGCTACCTTTTTCCTTTGTTTTTTTGCTTGATTGTTTTGATTACACCTACAGAGA
The DNA here is from genome assembly GCF_018294505.1 of Triticum aestivum. Lineage (NCBI taxonomy): Eukaryota > Viridiplantae > Streptophyta > Magnoliopsida > Poales > Poaceae > Triticum > Triticum aestivum. Next base: position 353,495,489 of record NC_057802.1, on the reverse strand, counting down.
TTGAGTGCACGTTGGTTACATTACAAGAATAGGTTACATCATTTGAAATTACACAACAATTGATATTGCCACCAAGAGCCACCAACAAGTAAACAATGGGCTACCCTTCAAAAATTATTTTCATCCCGCCAAATGGCCACAAACTATTCAAAAAATAGCTTCTTTTTATTCATACAATATAGATATCCTACAATATATATGGGCACCAACAATAAAAAAAATAGCTTCTTTTCAACATCAACATGGCTCATCTTTCCACCTTTAATTTTCTTTTTGACACCTCAACTAGTCCATTAGCCGCCCGTGCCAAAACTTGGAACCAATAAAACCTATAATATAAGGGCCAACATTAATTTCATCATGCCAAATGGCCACAAACTATTCAAAAATTAGCTTGTTTTTGTTCATACAATATATGGAATAGGGCCACCAACAATAAAAAAATAGCTTTTCTCCTTCTTCTTTTCAACATCACATGGCTCATTTTTCTAGTTTTAGTTTCCTTTTTGACACTTCAACTAGTCCATTATCCGCGCGTGCGAAAACTTGACCCTAAAATATAAGGGCCTACTTTAAATGGGCCATTTAAACTTGACCTACACAACATGAATATAACAAGACGAATGGGCTACCCTCCAACTATTTTTACAAGGCTAACCCCAAAACTTGCTGGTTTTCATTGAAGGATACCCTTTCATTGATTGATTTAGTAGAAGGGCTCGTCTACGGCACCATATCCATCTAGCGATATCTCACGCCAAATAAGATAGAAATAGCAAGCAAAACACAGATAACCAACGACATATCAAATAAGGGTAGCAAGCATAACATAGTTCTTAGGGGATAACACGACAGAGATAAAAAGTTCACGGTACAACCAACGACATAATTAAGATAGAAATATATAAAAGATAAGCCCTAACACCCTAGGGCAAGACAAGCTTCACGAGACCGGGCCTTCACCACCATCTTCACTGCGCCTCCTCTTCACTGCTCCTCCTCCATGCCGTCCTCGCCGATGTAGTAGGGGAGGCTGTGCATACCGTTGCGGGTGGGGAAGATGCTGTTGAAGTCCATGAAGATGTAGGTGGTGAATGCGATGAACTCGCACCCACACCAAAACACCTTGCCAAGGAGGTAGTACGCATCGAATCTGTTGGTGAAGTTGGCAATGAGCCCTATCAGCGGAGTGGTGGAGTTTGGACGCACTTCCTCCAGTCGGAACATCACCGGCGAGCCCGCCGGGAGGTGGGCGAAGCCCGCATCGAGGAACCACTGGGCAAACTCCTTTCCACCCCTTCAGCGTGAGAATGCCCACACGGTCGTCTCCATGACGACACCGGTGGGATACCGCCTCTCCGGCACGGTCGGTGGGAGCTCGAAGGTGGGGCCGTTGTATTGAATCTTCGCCTGGCTTTGAGAGTGCTCTGGGTTTGGGTGAAGAAGAGAAGGGGGCGGCGCAAATGGATGTGTGGAGAATAGGTGAAGGCGCGGGTGGTTTAAATAGAGAAAGGGGAAGGGAAGGGGAGTGGCAACGCCCGCGCTTTGGATTTGCTACATTCAAACGAGCGGCGTCGATCGATATGCCACTTTAATTGCCACGTTGAATAGATGCGAGCGGATCGAAAAGTCTGAAACGATGCTCTACCTCAAGGAGACAAGCGTGCGAGATGAGACGAACCAACGGCAGCGACCGTCCCTGCGTCCGTGGCGGCTCTCGTGCAGAAAGAGGCCGGTCAGCGTCCGTGGCGGCTCGCGTGCAGAAAGAGGCTGGTCAGCGCATCGTGGCGGCGGGCATCAGCGCATGCAGGCAGGCTAGCTACGTGCATGCATAGCAGGCTAGCTGGACATGTCGTGCATGCATAGTAGGCTCATGTCGTTGCGGCGCGCACAGGGCCCAACAATCTAACCACGGCCCAACGGGCGAACAACGGCACCGTATGACGCGACCCTAATTGTCAGGTCCAACGGGCGACACAGTCTAGCGCGGCCCCACTCGTCAGAGTTAACGGTCAAAGCACTGACCCGACGGCATCCACCGTTTGTGACCATTTCTAAGGGTTTCAGACAAGAGAGTGGGGAAAAGCGAGCAAATACTAAGAGCGCGGGGATGAATGAGTATGGCTAAGGAACTAGGGGCACAGATGTAAAAATCCCCAAATATTAACACTAAACAGAGCAAATGTGGTACTAAACTTCATGTTCAATCGAAAAACGTCTTCTTGCTTTATAACCAAAACAAAAATCATGATTCAAACACTACATGAGTTCTAAGGTTATCATTTCTCTAGATAAGAAAATAGAAAAGACCGTACCTTCAAATTTGAAGGAATGAAAATAGTTCTATCAATCCATGTGAAAAGTATGAAACTCTAACGGCAAAGCATCAATCTATCTGAAGTATATTGGCTAATGCTGCATTTTATTAATTGTCAATGTGATCAACTTTTGCACAAAAATCACAAAACAAAGAGCATATGTGTGATAGTGTTACCGGGAGTGTGGACCTTGATTTTGGAAGATCAGAAGATGTAGAACCGTTTTCGTTTTCTATACCAAAATTCAGAAATATGCAATCTGAATTCTGAAGCAAACCGGCCTACGGCAAACATATTTTTGGGAGAGCAACTAGTTAACGAGCGCTCCTTCGGGAGCCTTGCAACGATCAGCGTCACTTGGCGCGCTCTCAGCCATTCGCCACGTGTCGCGCTCTGGGCGTTTCCTTCGAATTTTGTTTTTTTATTTTTCCGCACGCGTTTTCGGCTTTTTAAACGGTTTTTTTCGACGTTCTGGTTTTCCACCGGTTTTCCTTAGCTTTTTGACAAAAAAAATTTCATGAAAAAACGTGTTTTCTTTTTTCTTTTCCTTTCGCGAGAGTCACGGCCGTGCCTCTCGAAAACGGAAAAAACGCGTTTTCTGTTTTTTTCTTTCGCGAGAGTCACGGTTTTGCTTCCGTGAGAGGCACGGGTGTGCTTTCGCGAGAGTCAGGGCCGTGCCTCTCGGGAACGGAAAAAAATATCTCCTTTTCTGTTTTTCTTTCTTTCGGGAGAGTCACGGTTTTGTTTTCGCGAGAGGCATGGTTGTGCTTTAGCGAAAGTCACGGCCGTGCCTCTCGGAAACGAAAAAAACGCGTTTTCTATTCTTTTCTTTCGCGAGAGTCACGGTTTTGCTTCCGCGAGAGGCACAGTTGTGCTTTTGCGAGAGGCACGGCCGTGCCTCTCAGAAACGGAAAAAACGTGTTTTCTGTTTTTTCGTTTCGCGAAAGTCACGGTTTTGTTTCCGCTAGGGGCATGGGTGTGCTTTCGCGAGAGTCACGGCCGTGCCTCCTCGGAAACGAAAAAAAACACGTTTTCTCTATTCTTTTTTCTTCCACGAGAGTCACGGTTTTGCTGTCGCGAGAGGCACGGTTGTGATTTCGTGAGAGGCACGAGCGTGCCTCTTTCGAAAAAGGAAAAAAACCCGTGCTCCCGGTTCGGTTTTTTCGTCCGGTTTTTTCGTGAAAAAAGTTAGTCAAAACCTATCAACATGTGTGACGCCCCGATTTAATCGTACACTAATCATGCACGCAAACGTGTACGATCAAGATCAGGGACTCATGGGAAGATATCACAACACAACTCTAAAAACATAAATAAGTCATACAAGCAAGATCAGCCCCCAATCCTTGAATCACTCGCGGGTACTCTACGAGCCGACCCGACTTTAGTCACCACATGTATCATGTATAAAGTATATAGTATATACCCGTGATCACCTCCCGAGTGATCACGACCCGATAATATAGCATAGCAGACGGATAAGAATGTAGGGCCACTGATGGAAAACTAGCATCCTATACTAAGCATTTAGGATTGCAGGTAAGGGTAACAACAGTAGTAGAAAAGACAGGATATGCAGCAGAATAGGATTAACCGAAAGCAGTAACATGCTACACTACTCTAATGCAAGCAAAGAGAGACGGAATAGGCGATATCTGGTGATCAGGGGGGGGGGGGGGCTTGCCCGAAAGCTCAGCCGAGAAGGAGGGGTCGTCAACACCGTAGTCGTACTGGGTAGCAGCGGCGTCAGTCTCGGTGTCTAGCGAGAGAAGAGGGGGAAGAAACAATAAATATAATGCAAACATATGCATGCTGATGCATGACATGACAATGAGCGGTGCTAGGTGTGCCCTAACGCGGTAGTAGGTGATACCGGCGAAGGGGGAAAACATCCGGGAAAGTATTCCCGGTGTTTCGCGTTAAATGATACGGAGGGGGAAAGTTGCGTGTTTTCTATGCTAGGGATGTGTGGCGGACGAACAGACTGCGTATCCGGATTCGTCTCGTCGCTCTGAGCAACTTTCATGTAGAAAACATTTTCATCTGAGCTATGATTTATTTTCTATGTTTTTCTAAAGTTTTAATCATTTTCTGAATTTATCTAAATTAACCGAAATGGAATCATGACATCAACATTGCGTGGGGATGACGTCAGCTGTCAACACACTGGTTGATTGGTTAAAATGACCAGTGGGGCCCACTCGTCATAGACAGTGGGGCTAATAGAGGTTTATTTTAACTAGACAGAGTTAATTAGCAGTAGGGCCCCACATGTCAGTGACAGTTTAGGTTAACCAATTAATTTTATTAATAAAATAGTTTTAATTAGTTTCATTACGCAGTGGGGCCTGCATGTCAGTGCCACTGGGCTGCCTAGTCAGCACGTTGACTGGGTCAACCCAGTCAACGGGGCCCCCATGGCCCACTGGCAGTGACCCAGGGTGGGGCCCGCCTAGCCACGTCGGCGGACGGCGCCGGAACAACGCCGACGAGGCAGAACGTGGCGACGCGGCTCGGGAGGTAGCCGGGAATCAGTTGTGGTGGTCCATTTGGACCACCGCGAGCATCTACGGGACTAGAGCGACGGTGCGAAGCGATCTGGGGGTAGCAGCATCGATGGGGATGGCCGGAACAACGCCGACGAGCGGCGGAGGCGGCGATGCGTACGGGTCGATGACGGCGAAACAACGTGCTACAGAGCAAATGAAGAGGCTGGGCAGGTTCTACGCGGTGCGGTGAAGCTGCTGGGTGCACACCCGTGACCATTTGGTCACCGGAGGCACGCCGGCGACGAGCACGGGCGGCGGCGCGTTTGGGTGCTCAACGAGCTAGGGCATAGGGGCGATGGGGAAGCGCGTGCACGGGTGCATTGGTTTCCTGGAAGCGCCAGGAGCACGGTGACGGGCTCAGGCGAGCATGACGACGGCTGTGGCGACGGCCACGAGCTCGTCAGCGGTGGATAGAATACGGGCGCGGTGGCAAGCTAGCTATGGCGCGTGAGGAAGCTAACGGAGAGGAGCAGGAGGTGGAGGAGCTCACCGCGCGGCTAAGGAAAGCCTTCGAGAGCTTAGTAGCAGCAGACGGTGGCCGGAGTGGAAGAAGATTGACGGTGGCTCGATCCGGGCGTTGTGGAGCTCCCCGACTCCCGTTCATGGACGGAGATGAAACATATGACGTTGGCGGAGACAAGGGACACGACGGTGAGATGAGGCGAAGGCTGTGGCCGCGCGTTTTACGACGGCGAGCCCATGGCGGCGCTCGGATGCGGCGGGAAAGGAGGAAGCGGCGAGGTGGATCTGAGAGGAGGGGTGGCGCAGGGGCCGAGAGGGAGAGCGGGGGTGAGTGGGAGAAGGAACCGAGGAGGCGGAGGCGTGGCGGCCTTATCCCCTCCCGGCGTCGGTGCCGGCGAGGTGGTCGGGCGGGAACACGCCCCTGTTCCAACCCGGGTCGGGGGAACAGGGAAGGGAGACGGCACCGGGGGGGGGGGGGCTGTTGGCTAGCTGGGCCATTTCGCCCAGGGGGTTTCCTTTTCTCTTTATTTTTGTCAGCTTTGTTTTTCTGTTTTTATTCTTTTCTCTTTTATTTATTTCCTTTTCTGTTTTAATTCAATTTAAAATATTTATGCATTCTGTAAAAGTGTGTTTCCTTCACCTTAAATACCTAAACATTAATTGGCACACTCCAAACATTTTAGTTTTAAAGTTTGAAATTTTTTGTTGTTTGACATATTTTGAATTTGACTTTTGAACCGGTTTTGAACTAACGAGAGATTAGCAACAGTAACGGAGGTGACGTGGCATCATTAGCAGAGTTTCACTGTAGCTTAATTATCCGGGCGTTACAATTCTCCTCCACTACAAGAAATCTCGTCCCGAGATTTAGGAGGTAGAAGGAAACAACGCGGGGTATTCATCATGCAGGCGATCCTCGCGTTCCCAAGTGGCTTCGTCTTCAGAGTGATGCGACCACTGGACCTTGAGGAACTTGATCGCCTTCTGACGTGTGCGGCATTCAGCTTGGTCGAGAATGCGGACCGGATGCTCTTTATAGGAGAGGTCCTGTTGCAACTCGAGCACTTCATGATCCACTGCTCGGATTGGGTCCTTGAAGCAGCGGCGGAGTTGTGACACGTGGAACACATCGTGAACCTGAGAAAGGTTTGACGGAAGCTCCAGTTGATATGCCACTTTTCCACGCCTTTCCAGAATAGTGAATGGACCAATATAGCGAGGATCTAGCTTGCCCTTGATCCTGAAGCGGTGAGCACCCTTCATTGGTGTAACTCGAAGATAAGCCTTTTCTCCAGGTTGATAGACCATGTCTTTATGATGGCGGTCATACTGACTCTTCTGACGCGACTGAGCAGTCTTGAGATTCTCACGAATGATGCAGACTTGTTCTTCGACATGTTGGATAATATCCGGACCAAAGAGTGGACGTTCCCCAGTTTCTGACCAGTTCAGAGGGGTTCGGCACTTTCATCCATATAACACTTCGAAGGGGGCCATCTTTAGACTAGCTTGATAGCTATTATTATAAGAGAACTCAGCATACGGGAGAGATTCCTCCCATTTCTTGCCGAAGGAAATAACACAAGCTCGAAGCATGTCTTCGAGAACTTGGTTGACATGTTCAACTTGCCCTTGTGACTGAGGATGAAATGCAGTACTGAATGACAGATGAGTTCCCATAGCTTCTTGGAAACTTGCCCAGAATCTTGAAGTGAACAAGCTGCCATGGTCCAAACTGATAAGCAGTGGAATACCGTGAAGTGAAACAATTCTGGACATGTAGGGAGTTGCAAGCTGACTAGCAGTGATTGTTTCTTTGACCGCCAGGAAATGTGCAACTTTAGAAAGCCGGTCAATGACGACAAGAATAGCATCATTACCTTTCTGCGACTTGGGAAATCCAGTGACGAAGTCCATTTCAACATGGTACCATTTCCATTCAGGAATAGAGATAGGTTGCAAAGTTCCAGCAGGCCTTTGATGTTCTGCTTTGATACGACGGCAAACGTCACATTCAGCAACATAACGAGCAATGTCTTGCTTCATATTAGACCACCAGAATCTCTAACGAATGTCTTGGTACATCTTTGTACTACCGGGATGAATAGACAAAGGCGTATCATGAGCTTCTTTCATAACCTCCTGTGTCATATCCAGGTTTTCCTCTGAACATGGCACCACTAGGCGGCCCTTGAAGTACAAGGTGCCATCATCAGCAATAGTGAAGAATGAGGGCTCTCCTTCTGCGATGTAGCGCTTAATCTTGTGGGCTTGAGAGCCATACTTCTGCAGCGTTTTGATGCTGACCACGAGATCTGGTTTAGCAACCAGGGTATTGAGAGAACCCTGGGTAACAATGTGGAGGTTCATCTTACGGCACTCAGGAGGAGGGGGAGCGAGTGCACCAGGAGGAACTACATGGAGGTTCAGCTTTCTGAATTCTTCAACAAGCGAGGGTTGAACATTGTGAACCTGGAGGTGGTTGCAGTAAGACTTGCGGCTCAAGGAATCAGCCATTACATTAGCCTTGCCTGGCATATAGGAAATACCCAAGTCAAAGTATGCAACAGTCTCCATCCATCTCTGCTGACGGAGGTTCAGGTCTGGCTGAGTAAACAGATACTTCAGACTTTGGTGGTCGGTGAAGATCTCGCAATGATCACCAAGAAGGTAATGTCTCCACTGCTTCAGTGCATGAATGAAAGCAGCAAGCTCGAGGTCGTGAACCAGGTAGTTCTCTTTGTGAGGGCGCAATTGATGAGAGGCATAAGCAATCACTTTGCGCTCTTGCATTAGGACGCAGCCTAATCCTTGACGGGAAGCGTCGCAGTAAATGACGAAGTCCTTCTTAGTATCAGGTGGAGCTAGCACTGGGGCAGAAGTCAACTTGTCTTTGAGTGCCTGGAAACTTTCCTGACATTTGTCTGTCCATTGGAACTTGATGCCCTTATGCAACAGGTTAGTCAGAGGCCTGGCGATCTTGGAGAAGTTCTCGACAAATCGACAGCAATAGCTGGCGAGTCCGAGAAAACTTCTGACTTGCTTGACATTCTTCGGAGGAGTCCATTCGAGAATAGCCTGGACTCGTTCAGGGTTGATGGCAATACCACCCTTAGAGATGACATGCCCAAGATAGGTTACTTCGGGTAACCAGAATTCACACTTGGAGAACTTGGCATATAGTTGATGCTCTCGTAGCTTTTCCAGCACAAGACGAAGATGTTCATCATGTTCTTCTTTGTTCTTGGAAAACACAAGGATATCATCCAAATAAACCACGACGAACTTGTCGAGGTAATCCATGAATATATAGTTCATCAGACGAGAGAAGGTGGCTGGAGCATTGGTTAAGCCGAAAGACATGACGGTGTACTCGTATGAACCATATCGAGTTACGAAGGCGGTCTTTGGGATATCCTCTTCACGAACACGGATCTGGTGGTAACACAACCTCAAGTCGAGTTTAGAGAACACTGATGAACCAACCAGTTGATCATACAGATCATTGATCCGAGGAAGAGGATATTTGTTCTGAATGGTAGCTTGGTTAATAGGACGGTAATCTTGGACCAATCGGTTTGTCCCATCCTTCTTCTTGACAAAGAGAGAAGGTGCTCCCCAAGGAGAGCAACTTGGGCGAATGAAACCTTTGCGAAGAGATTTGTCGATTTCCTCCTTAAGTTCAATGAGTTCATGTGGCGGCATCTTGTAGGGTATCTTGGCTATAGGAGTGGTGCCTGGTTTCAAGTCGATGATGAATTCGACAGCTCTAGCAGGGGGAATCCCTGGAAGTTCTTCAGGAAAGACGTCTTGGAATTCGCGAATGACAGAAATGTTTTCAATGCCCTCGAGTGGTGCAGCATTCAATGCATTCAACGCATAAAGTCTTGCCTCGGCATTCTGAACTTGACGAGCATTGTAGCTTATTATTTCATCAGAAGGGTGTAGTAGATGGACGGTCTTAGTGGCGCACACTATAGAAGCAGTATGCGCTTTCAACCAATCCATTCCCAGAATGAGATCAATGCTACAGGACTTCAGTACGATGGGAGAGACAAGGAATTCTAGTCCTTCGATTTCAACGGGGACGTCGTTGCAAATCATGGAGGTCCGACATTGGCCCGCAGGGGTGTGTACTAATAGAGAAGCGTTCATGTCCTCACATTTAATGTCATGCAAGCATGCAAAATCTTCTGACATGAATGAATGCGATGCACCTGTATCAAATAAAACGGATGCTGGTACTGAATTTATGTGAAGAGTACCCATCACGGTAGCAGGCTGGTCTTGAGCTTCATTGAGATCAATGTGGTTGGCATGAATACGACCATAAGACTTGGCATTGTTGTTGCGGGCCTGGTTATTTCCACGGCCAGCTGCGGGAAGGGCCAGTTGATTCTGATTCTGATTCTGATAGCAGTTCCTGGCAAGGTGACCTGGTTGACCACACTTGTAGCATAGACCATTATTGGGAGTGGGAACAGGAGCTCGGGGTGGTGGAGCTGGAAGTCTTGGCTGGCTAGCTGGTGGGGGAGGCAGACGCGGTGCAACATAGGACTGCCTTGGGGCAGGTGTAGTTGGCTGGTACATGCTGTTGGGAATCCATATCCTACGCTTCTGCGAGGGCGGGCCCGAAGAGGAGCCCGTGTCACGGTTGCGCCTGTGAGAGCTCTGGTGTTCCTGCAGACCAGTCTCGACATTGATAGCCTTGTTCACCAAGGTGGCGAAATCGGCAAAGTCATGCACTAGTAGCGCGAGCTTGATGTCAGCTTGTAGTCCATCATGGAACTTCTCCTGTTTGCGAGCATCAGTTGCAATGTCCTCTTTAGTATAGCGGGACAAGTCCAGAAACTCCCGCTGATAAGCTTCCACAGTTTTGTTGCCCTGGGTGAGGTTGCGGAACTCACGCTTCTTCCGGTCCATGACTCCCTGAGGAATGAAGCGGGCACGGAAAGCGGCTTGGAAGTCTGGCCAGGTGATGATTGTTCCAGCTGCTGAGTGCGCTTGTGGCTGTCCCACCATTGAGCAGCGGGTCCCTTCAGAAAGAAGGAAGCAAAGGTGACATAGCGGGCAGGGGCTACATCAGCAGATTCCATCTCATAGGTGATGTCACGGAGCCAGTCATCAGCATCCAGAGGCTGAGTTAAGCTACGGTAGATGGTTGGGTTGAGGCGCATGAAATCCTGCAGACTCACTTGGGCTGGCTGTTGGTTCATATCGGGGTGAGGGAACCGAGCCATCATATTCTCCATGAACTGGCGATTCATCTCAAGCTGTTGGATCATACCAGCCATGTACTCAGGCGGTGGTGGGGCGTTGCCACCATGACCACGACCACCTGGTCTAACCATCCTGCTAATATATAACAGGGGTAGTTCAGTATTGGGAAATTTGCAAAGACAAGAATCATTCATAATGAAACATGCATAATAAAAGGAGCACGATAGATACTACATAGTAGTCGGCATATCTTACAAAAGGGATCATGCATAGAGTTCAGTACACAGAGTTCAGTACATAGACTAAAGACATCATAGGCGGCTTGCATGCTCGCGGCGAATGCATCTAATACTAATAAGCAAGACTACATCAGTCCCAGGAGGAACTGTGGAGGTAGGTGTAGCCTGACAGCTGGTAGTGACGCGACGGGAAGTCCTCCACGTCAGTAGCCTGGGGTCCGCGGATACTCTGGTGTAGACCCCGACACTCAGGTGGCAGAAGAGGACCATGTGCGGGAGAGTAGCCTCCCACATCTGGCCAGCCGACACCCTGGGGCATCACGGTCCTGGCGGGGTAGATCGAAGATCGCGACAGCTCACCAGATCGGACCAAGGGGTGCAACAGCGTCAGAGCACGGTAAAGGTGCCGACGGGTGGTGTACAACTCGTGGCGAAGAGCTCGGTTAGCTCGATCCATCCCATCAGCATGCAGAACCAGGTTCTGATGGTGGAAGGGCTCTCAGGTGACAGTGGAGTAGGCAGCAGTGTAGTATCCCTCCGCACCAACGTCGGATGCGATAGCAATGTGCCTGAAAGGGGAAGTGTCCAACGCCCGATACTCTCCACGAAGACGTGTTAGAGTAGCATAAGCAGCATCGTGGACTGCCATATCGATGGTCACTCCAACACCATGAGCAGTGTGCAGCACAGTAGTGGAGTCATACTCCCGAGAGTAGAGGTGGACGATGGCACGGTACTGCTCCTGGTTAAAGTCCTGGAACTCCTCGTAGACGGTGTACTCATGGTGCCAGCGATAACCCAGATAGGTCATCGTCTCAGCTAGCACAACAGGTGATCCCGAGGCACCAATGGCCGTCGTGTGGCGCACGACCTGCCTCGTGGGTTCCATCTAAAAACAAAGATGTTCCAAAGGAGTCAAACGACAGTGTGGGTATTGTTCAAAATACTATTCTAAGGAATAACTAAGGCTTATCCAACTTTGGGGTGAATGTGGTCACGGGATCCTAATGTTAGAGTTAGTAAATTCGTTTAACCCGAGTAGAAGAGAGTTCAGAGTCCCGGAGTAAAGATCAAGGAGTAAAAGATCCTAGTACCACCCAATGGCGACGTGGGCCCGTAAGACACACATCCATGTTCATAAAAAGTTTTGCAATGTCTAGACTCAACTTTGGCCAAGGAGTGTGGAAGGGGGATTCCTACAAGCAGTCGGCTCTGATACCAACTTGTGATGCCCCGATTCAATCATACACTAATCATGCACACAAACGTGTACGATGAAGATCAGCGACTCACGGGAAGATATCACAACACAACTCTAAAAGCATAAATAAGTCATACAAGCATCATAATACAAGCCAGGGGCCTCGAGGGCTCGAATACAAGTGCTCGATCATAGACGAGTCAGCGGAAGCAGCAATATCTGAGTACAGACATAAGTTAATCAAGTTGCCATAAGATGGCTAGCACAAACTGGGATACAGATCGAAAGAGGCGCAGGCCTCCTGCCTGGGATCCTCCTAAACTACTCCTGGTCGTCGTTAGCGGCCTGCATGTAGTAGTAGGCACCTCCGGTGTAGTAGGAGTCATCGTCGACGGTGGCGTCTGACTCCTGGGCTCCGACATCTGGTTGCGACAACCAGGAAGAAAGGAAAAGGGGGAGCAAAGCAACCGTGAGTACTCATCCAAAAGACTCGCAAGCAAGGATCTACACTACATATGCATGGGTATATGTGTAAAGGGGCCATATCGGTGGACTGAACTGTAGAATGCCAGAATAAGAGGGGGATAGCTAGTCCTGTCGAAGACTATGCTTCTGGCAGCCTCCATCTTGCAGCATGTAGAACAGAGTAGATGGTAAGTTCACCAAGTATCATCGCATAGCATAATCCTACCCGGTGATCCTCCCCTTGTCGCCCTGTGTGAGAGCGATCACCGGGTTATATCTGGCACTTGGAAGGGTGTGTTTTATTAAGTATCCGGTTCTAGTTGTCATAAGGTCAAGGTACAACTTCGGGTCGTCCTTTTACCGAGGGACACGTCTATTTGAATAGATAAACTTCCCCGCAGGGGTGCACCACATTACCCAACACGCTCGATCCCCTTTGGCCGGACACACTTTCCTGGGTCATGCCCGGCCTCGGAAGATCAACACGTCGCAGCCCCACCTAGGCACAACAGAGAGGTCAGCACGCCGGTCTAAATCCTATGTGTTGGGGAACATAGTAATTTCAAAAAATTTCCTACGCACACGCAAGATCATGGTGATGCATAGCAACGAGAGGGGGGAGTGTCGTCCACGTACCCTCGTAGACCGTAAGCGGAAGCGTTATGAAAACGCGGTTGATGTAGTTGTACGTCTTCACGATCCGACCGATCCAAGTACCGAACGCACGACACCTTCGAGTTCAGCACACGTTCAGATCGATGACGTCCCACGAACTCCGATCCAGCAGAGCTTCGCGGGAGAGTTCCGTCAGCACGACGGCGTGATGACGGTGATGATGTTGCTACCGACGCAGGGCTTCACCTAAGCACCGCTACGATATGACCGAGGTGGATTATGGTGGAGGGGGGCACCGCACACGGCTAAAAGATCAATGATCAACTTGTGTGTCTTGGGGTGCCCCCTGCCCCCGTATATAAAGGAGCAAGGGGGGAGGCCGGACGGCCCTAGGAGGGCGCGCCAAGAGGAGGAGTCCTCCTCGTACTGGGAGTAGGACTCCCCTTTCCTAGTCCCACTAGGAGGGGAAGGAAGGAGTGGGAGAGGGGAAAGGCAAGGGGGCGCCGCCCCCCTTCCTTGTCCTATTCGGACTCAAGGGGAGGGGCACACGGCCTGCCCTGGCTGTCCCCTCTCTCTCTCCACTAGGGCCCATCAAGGCCCATTAGCCCCCCGGGGGTTCCGGTAACCCCCCTCGGCACTCCGGTAAAATCTCGATTTCACCCGGAACTATTCCGATGTCCAAACATAGGCTTCCAATATATCAATCTTTATGTCTCGGCCGTTTCGAGACTCCTCGTAATGTCCGTGATCATATCCGGACTCCGAACTACCTTCGGTACATCAAAACACATAAACTCATATTACCGATCGTCACCGAACGTTAAGCATGCGGACCCTTCGGGTTCGAGAACTATGTAGACATGACTGAGACACGTCTCCGGTCAATAACCAATAGCGGAACCTGGATGCTCATATTGGCTCCTACATATTCTACGAAGATCTTTATCGGTCCAACCGCATAACAACATACGTTGTTCCCTTTGTCATCGGTATGTTACTTGCCCGAGATTCGATCATCGGTATCTCAATACCTAGTTCAATCTCGTTACCGGCAAGTCTCTTTACTCGTTCCGTAATGCATCATCCCGCAACTAACTCATTAGTTGCATTGCTTGCAAGGCTTATAGTGATGTGCATTACCGAGAGGGCCCAGAGATACCTCTCCGACAATCGGAGTGACAAATCCTAATCTCGATCTATGCCAACTCAACAAGTACCATTGGAGACACCTGTAGAGCACCTTTATAATCACCCAGTTACGTTGTGACGTTTGGTAGCACACAAAGTGTTCCTCCGGTATTCGGGAGTTGCATAATCTCATAGTTATAGGAACATGTATAAGTCATGAAGAAAGCAATAGCAATATACTAAACGATCGAATGCTAAGCTAACGGAATGGGTAAAGTCAATCACATCATTCTCTAATGATGTGATCCTGTTAATCAAATGACAACTCATGTCTATGGCCAGGAAACTTAACCATCTTTGATTCAACGAGCTAGTCAAGTAGAGGCATACTAGTGACACTTTGTTTATCTATATATTCACACATGTACTAAGTTTTCGGTTAATACAATTCTAGCATGAATAATAAACATTTATCATGATATAAGGAAATATGAATAACAACTTTATTATTGCCTCTAGGGCATATTTCCTTCAGTCTCCCACTTGCAGTAGAGTCAATAATCCAGATTACACAGTAATGATTCTAACACCCATGGAGTCTTGGTGCTGATCATGTTTTGCTCGTGAGAGGGGCTTAGTCAACGGGTCTGCAACATTCAGATCCGTATGTATCTTGCAAATCTCTATGTCTCCCTTCTTGACTTGGTCGCGGATGGAATTGAAGCATCTCTTGATGTGCTTGGTTCTCTTGTGAAATCTGGATTCCTTTGCCAAGGCAATTGCACCAGTATTGTCACAAAAGATTTTCATTAGACCTGATGCACTAGGTATGACACCTAGATCGGATATGAACTCCTTCATCCAGACTCCTTCATTTGCTGCTTCCGAAGCAACTATGTACTCCGCTTCACACGTAGATCCCGCCATGACGCTTTGCTTAGAATTGCACCAACTGACAGCTCCACCGTTCAATATAAACACGTATCCGGTTTGTGACTTAGAGTCATCCGGATCAGTGTCAAAGCTTGCATCGACGTAACCATTTACGATGAGCTCTTTGTCACCTCCATAAATGAGAAACATATCCTTAGTCCTTTTCAGGTATTTCAGGATGTTCTTGACTGCTGTCCAGTGATCCACTCCTGGATTACTTTGGTACCTCCCTGCTAAACTAATAGCAAGGCACACATCAGGTCTGGTACACAGCATTGCATACATGATAGAGCCTATGGCTGAAGCATAGGGAACATCTTTCATTTTCTCTCTATCTTCTGCAGTGGTCGGGCATTGAGTCTGACTCAACTTCACACCTTGTAACACAGGCAAGAACCCTTTCTTTACTTGATCCATTTTGAACTTCTTCAAAACTTTATCAAGGTATGTGCTTTGTGAAAGTCCAATTAAGCGTCTTGATCTATCTCTATAGATCTTGATGCCCAATATATAAGCAGCTTCACCGAGGTCTTTCATTGAAAAACTCTTATTCAAGTATCCTTTTATGCTATCCAGAAATTCTATATCATTTCCAATCAACAATATGTCATCCACATATAATATTAGAAATGCTACAGAGCTCCCACTCACTTTCTTGTAAATACAGGCTTCTCCAAAAGTCTGTATAAAACCATATGCTTTGATCACACTATCAAAACATGTATTCCAACTCCGAGATGCTTGCACCAGTCCATAGATGGATCGTTGGAGCTTGCACACTTTGTTAGCATCCTTTGGATCGATAAAACCTTCAGGTTGCATCATATACAACTCTTCTTCTAGAAATCCATTCAGGAATGCAGTCTTTACATCCATTTGCCAAATTTCATAATCATAAAATGCGGCAATTGCTAACACGATTCGGATAGACTTAAGCATCGCTACGGGTGAGAAGGTCTCATCGTAGTCAACTCCTTGAACTTGTCGAAAACCTTTTGCAACAAGTCGATCTTTGTAGACAGTAACATTACCGTCAGCGTCAGTCTTCTTCTTGAAGATCCATTTATTCTCGATGGCTTGCCGATCACCGGGCAAGTCAACCAAAGTCCACACTTTGTTCTCATACATGGTTCCCATCTCAGATTTCATGGCCTCAAGCCATTTTGCGGAATCTGGGCTCATCATCGCTTCCTCATAGTTCGTAGGTTCGTCATGGTCAAGTAACATGACCTCCAGAACTGGATTACCGTACCACTCTGGTGCGGATCTTACTCTGGTTGACCTACGAGGTTTGGTAGTAACTTGATCTGAAGTTATATGATCATCATCATTAGCTTCCTCACTAATTGGTGTAGGAGTCATAGGAACAGATTTCTGTGATGAACTACTTTCCAATAAGGGAGTAGGTACAGTTACCTCATCAAGTTCTACCTTCCTCCCACCCACTTCTTTTGAGGGAAACTCCTTCTCTAGAATGGATCCATTCTTAGCAACGAATGTCTTGCCTTCGGATCTGTGATAGAAGGTGTGCCCAAGAGTCTCCTTTGGGTATCCTATGAAGACACATTTCTCCGATTTGGGTTCGAGCTTATCAGGTTGAAGCTTTCTCACATAAGCGTCGCAGCCCCAAACTTTAAGAAACGACAACTTTGGTTTCTTGCCAAACCATAGTTCATAAGGCGTCGTCTCAACGGATGTAGATGCTGCCCTATTTAACGTGAATGCAGCTGTCTCTAAAGCATAACCCCAAAACGATAGCGGTAAATCAGTAAGAGACATCATAGATCACACCATATCTAGTAAAGTACGATTACGAGGTTCGGACACACCATTACGCTGTGGTGTTCCAGGTGGCGTGAGTTGCGAAACTATTCCGCATTGTTTCAAATGAAGACCAAACTCGTAACTCAAATATTCTCCTCCATGATCAGATCGCAGAAACTTTATTTTCTAGTTACGATGATTTTCCACTTCACTCTGAAATTCTTTGAACTTTTCAAATGTTTCAGACATATGTTTCATCAAGTAGATATACCCATATCTGCTCAAATCATCTGTGAAGGTGAGAAAATAACGATCCCCGCCGCTAGCCTCAACATTCATCGGACCGCATACATCAGTATGTATGATTTCCAACAAATCTGTTGCTCGCTCCATTGTTCCGGAGAACGACGTTTTAGTCATCTTGCCCATGAGGCATGGTTCACAAGTACCAAGTGATTCATAATCAAGTGATTCCAAAAGTCCATCAGAATGGAGTTTCTTCATGCGCTTTACACCAATATGACCTAAACGGCAGTGCCACAAATAAGTTGCACTATCATTATCAACTCTGCATCTTTTGGCTTCAATATTATGAATATGTGTATCACTACTATTGAGATTCATCAAAAATAGACCACTCTTCAAGGGTGCATGACCATAAAAGATATTACTCATATAAATAGAACAACCATTATTCTCAGATTTAAATGAATAACCGTCTCGCATCAAACAAGACCCAGATATAATGTTCATGCTCAACGCTGGCACCAAATAACAATTATTCAGTTCTAAAACTAATCCCGAAGGTAGATGTAGAGGTAGCGTGCCGACCGCGATCACATCGACTTTGGAACCATTTCCCACGAGCATCGTCACCTCGTCCTTAGCCAATCTTCGCTTAATCCGTAGTCCCTATTTCGAGTTGCAAATATTAGCAACAGAACCAGTATCAAATACCCAGGTGCTACTGCGAGCATTAGTAAGGTACACATCAATAACATGTATATCACATATACCTTTGTTCACCTTGCCATCCTTCTTTTCCGCCAAATACTTGGGGCAGTTCCGCTTCCAGTGACCAGTTCCTTTGCAGTAGAAGCACTCAGTCTCAGGTTTAGGTCCAGACTTGGGCTTCTTCACTTGAGCAGCAACTTGCTTGCTGTTCTTCTTCAAGTTCCCCTTCTTCCCTTTACCCTTTTTCTTGAAACTGGTGGTCTTATTGACCATCAACACTTTATGCTCCTTCTTGATTTCTACCTCCGCAGCCTTTAGCATCGCAAAGAGCTCGGGAATTGTCTTATCCATCCCTTGCATATTATAGTTCATCACGAAGCTCTTGTAGCTTGGTGGCAGTGATTGAAGAATTCTGTCAATGACACTATCATCCGGAAGATTAACTCCCAGTTGAATCAAGTGATTGTTATACCCAGACATTTTGAGTATATGCTCACTGACAGAACTATTCTCCTCCATCTTGCAGCTATAGAACTTATTGGAGACTTCATATCTCTCAATCCGGGCATTTGCTTGAAATATTAACTTCAACTCCTGGAACATCTCATATGCTCCATGACATTCAAAACGTCGTTGAAGTCCCGGTTCTAAGCCGTAAAGCATGGCACACTGAACTATCGAGTAGTCATTAGCTTTGCTCTTCCAGACGTTCATAACATCTGGCGTTGCTCCTGCAGCGGGTTTGGCACCTAGCGGTGCTTCCAGGACGTAATTCTTCTGTGCAGCAATGAGGATAATCCTCAAGTTACGGACCCAGTCCGTGTAATTGCTAGCATCATCTTTCAACTTTGCTTTCTCAAGGAACGCATTAAAATTCAACGGAACAACAACATGGGCCATCTATCTACAACAACATAGACATGCAAAATACTATCAGGTACTAAGATCATGATACATTAAAGTTCAATTAATCATATTACTTAAGAACTCCCACTTAGACAGACATCCCTCTAATCATCTAAGTGATCACGTGATCGATATCAACTAAACCATGTCTGATCATTACGTGAGATGGAGTAGTTTTGAATGGTGAACATCACTATGTTGATCATATCTACTATATGATTCACGCTCGACCTTTCGGTCAGTGTTCTGAGGCCATATCTGCATATGCTAGGCTCGTCAAGTTTAACCCGAGTATTTTGCGTGTACAAAACTGGCTTGCACCCATTTTATGTGAACGTAGAGCTTATCACACCCGATCATCACGTGGTGTCTCGGCACGACGAACTTTCGCAACAGTGCATACTCAGGGAGAACACTTATACCTTGAAATTTAGTGAGAGATCATCTTATAATGCTACCGTCGATCTAAGCAAAATAAGATGCATAAAAGATAAACATCACATGCAATCAATATAAGTGATATGATATGGCCATCATCATCTTGTGACTTTGATCTCCATCTCCAAAGCACCGTCATGATCACCATCATCACCGGCACGACACCTTGATCTCCATCGTAGCATCGTTGTCGTCTCGCCAACTATTGCTTCTACGACTATCGCTACCGCTTAGTGATAAAGTAAAGCAATTACATGGCGATTTCATTTCATATAATAAAGCGACAACCATATGGCTCCTGCCAGTTGCCGATAACTTGGTTACAAAACATGATCATCTCATACAATAAAATTTAGCATCATCTCTTGACCATATCACATCACAGCATGCCCTGCAAAAACAAGTTAGACGTCCTCTACTTTGTTGTGGCAAGTTTTACATGGCTGCTACGGGCTGAGCAAGAACCGTTCTTACCTACGCATCAAAACCACAACGATATTTCGTCAAGTATGTCCTGTTTTAATCTTCACAAGGACCGTGCGTAGCCACACTCGATTCAACTAAAGTTGGAGAAACTGACACCCGCCAGCCACCTGTGTGCGAAGCACGTCGGTAGAACCAGTCTCGCATAAGCATACGCGTAATGTCGGTCCGGGCCGCTTCATCCAACAATACCGCCGAATCAAAGTATGACATGCTGGTAAGCAGTATGACTTGTATCGCCCACAACTCACTTGTGTTCTACTCGTGCATATAACATCTACGCATAAACCTGGCTCGGATGCCACTGTTGGGGAATGTAGTAATTTCAAAAAATTTCCTACGCACACGCAAGATCATGGTGATGCATAGCAATGAGAGGGGAGAGTGTCGTCCACGTACCCTCATAGACTGTAAGCGGAAGCGTTATGACAACGCGGTTGATGTAGTCGCACGTCTTCACGATCCGACCGATCCAAGTACCGAACGCACGGCACCTTCGAGTTCAGCACACGTTCAGCTCGATGACGTCCCACAAACTCCGATCCAGCAGAGCTTCGCGGGAGAGTTCCGTCAGCATGACGGCGTGATGACGGTGATGATGTTGCTACCGACGCAGGGCTTCGCCTAAGCACCGCTACGATATGACCGAGGTGGATTATGGTGGAGGGGGCACCGCACACGGCTAAAAGATCAATGATCAACTTGTGTGTCTTGGGGTGCCCCCTGCCCCCGTATATAAAGGAGCAAGGGGGGAGGCCGGCTGGCCCTAGGAGGGCGCACCAATAGGAGGAGTCCTCCTCCTAGTGGGAGTAGGACTCCCCTTTCCTAGTCCCACTAGGAGGGGAAGGAAGGAGTGAGAGAGGGGAAAGGCAAGGGGGGCGCCGCCCCCTTCCTTGTCCTATTCGGACTCAAGGGGAGGGGGCGCGCGGCCTGCCCTAGCCGGCCTCTCTCTCTCTCCACTAGGGCCCATCAAGGCCCATTAGCCCCCGGGGGGTTCCGGTAACCCCCCCGGCACTCCGGCAAAATCCCGATTTCACCCGGAACTATTCCGATGTCCAAACATAGGCTTCCAATATATCAATATTTATGTCTCAACCATTTCGAGACTCCTCGTCATGTCCGTGATCATATCCGGGACTCCGAACTACCTTTAGTACATCAAAACACATAGACTCATATTACCGATCGTCACCGAACGTTAAGCGTGCGGACCCTACGGGTTCGAGAACTATGTAGACATGACCGAGACACATCTTCGGTCAATAACCAATAGCGGAACCTGATGCTCATATTGGCTCCTACATATTCTACGAAGATCTTTATCGGTCAAACCGCATAACAACATATGTTGTTCCCTTTGTCATCGATATGTTACTTTCCCGAGATTCGATCGTCGGTATCTCAATACCTAGTTCAATCTCGTTACCGGCAAGTCTCTTTACTCGTTCCGTAATGCATCATCCCGCAACTAACTCATTAGTTGCATTGCTTGCAAGGCTTATAGTGATGTGCATTACCGAGAGGGCCCAGAGATACCTCTCCGACAATCGGAGTGACAAATCCTAATCTCGATCTATGCCAACTCAACAAGTACCATTGGAGACACCTGTAGAGCACCTTTATAATCACCCAGTTACGTTGTGACGTTTGGTAGCACAAAGTGTTCCTCCGGTATTCGGGAGTTGCATAATCTCATAGTCATAGGAACATGTATAAGTCATGAAGAAAGCAATAGCAATATACTAAACGATCGAATGCTAAGCTAACGGAATGGGTCAAGTCAATCACATCATTCTCTAATGATGTGATCCCGTTAATCAAATGACAACTCATGTCTATGGCCAGGAAACTTAACCATCTTTGATTCAACGAGCTAGTCAAGTAGAGGCATACTAGTGACACTTTGTTTGTCTATATATTCACACTTGTACTAAGTTTCCGGTTAATACAATTCTAGCATGAATAATAAACATTTATCATGATATAAGGAAATATAAATAACAACTTTACTATTGCCTCTAGGGAATATTTCCTTCACTATGCGCGCAGGGGTCTGGGCCCATCGCCCATTGCACACCTGCACATTGCGAACGCGGCCAGTGAGTAGACCTAGCAACCTCCATTTCAAAGGAAGTTGCGTTACGCGGTCCAACCCGGCGCGGCGCCGCTCAGTCGCTGACGTCACGAAGGCTTCGGCTGATACCACGATGTCGAGTGCCCATAACTGTTCCCGTGTAGTTGGTTAGTGCATATAGGCCAGTGGCCAGACTCAGATCAAATACCAAGATCTCGTTAAGCGTGTTAATTTTGAAGTAACCGCGGACGCCGACCAGGGCCAGGCCCACCTCTCACCTAGGTAGTCTCAACCTGCCCTGTCGCTCCGCCACAAAGATCCACCTAGAGGGCCGTCGTGACAAAGGTCCTTTCAGCCTCCAATCCGTGAATCACTCGCGGGTACTCTACGAGCCGACCCGCCTTTAGTCACCACATGTATAATGTATAAAGTATATAGTATATACCCGTGATCACCTCCCGAGTGATCACGACCCGATAGTATAGCATAGCAGACGGACAAGAATGTAGGGCCACTGATGGAAAACTAGCATCCTATACTAAGCATTTAGGATTGCAGGTAAGGGTAACAACAGTAGTAGCAAAGACAGGCTATGCACCGGAATATGATTAACCAAAAGTAGTAACATGCTACACTACTCTAATGCAAGTAGAGAGAGAAGGAATAGGCGATATCTGGTGATCAAGGGGGGGGGGCGCTTGCCTGGAAGCTCAGCCGAGCAGGAGGGGTCGTCAACACCATAGTCGTACTGGGTAGCAGCAGCGTCGGTCTCGGTGTCTAGCCAGAGAAGAGGGGGAAGAAACAACAAATATAATGCAAACATATGCATGCCAATGCATGACATGACAATGAGCGGTGCTAGGTGTGCCCTAACGCGGTAGTAGGTGATACCGGCGAAGGGGGAAAACATCTGGGAAAGTATTCCCGGTGTTTCGCGTTTTCGGACAAATGAACCAGAGGGGGAAAGTTACGTGTTTGCTATGCTAGGGATGTGTGGCGGACGAACGGGTTGCGTATCCGGATTCGTCTCGTCGTTCTGAGCAACTTTCATGTAGAAAACATTTTCATCTGAGCTACGGTTTATTTTCTATGTTTTTCTAAAGTTTTAATCATTTTTTGAATTTATCTAAATTAACCGAAATGGAATTATGACATCAGCATTGCGTGGGGATGACGTCAACAGTCAACACACTGGTTGACTGGTCAAAATGACCAGTGGGGCCCACTCGTCATAGACAGTGGGGCTAACAGAGGTTTATTTTAACTAGACAGAGTTAATTAGCAGTAGGGCCCCACATGTCAGTGACAGTTTAGGTTAACCAATTAATTTTATTAATAAAAACGTTTTAATTAGTTTAATTACGCGGTGGGGCCCGCATGTCAGTGCCACTGGGTTGCCCAATCAGCATGTTGACTGGGTCAACCAGTCAACGGGGCCCCCATGGCCCACTGGCAGTGACCCAGGGGTGGGGCCTGCCTAGCCACGCCAGCGGACGGCGCCGGAACGACACCGGCGAGGCAAAACGCGGTGGCGCAGCTCGGGAGGTGGCCGGGAATCAGTTGTGGTGGTCCGTTTGGACCACCGCGAGCATCTACGGGACCATAGCGACGGTGCGAAGCGATCTGGGGGTGCAGCATCGACGGGGATGGCCGGAACAACGCCGGCGAGTGGCGGAGGCAGCGATGCGTACGGGTTGATGACGGCGACGGCGAAACAGCATGCTACGGAGCAAATGAAGAGGCTGGGCAGGTTCTATGCGGTGCGGTGAAGCAGCTGGGCGCACACCCGTGACCATTTGGTCACCGGAGGCACGCCGACGACGAGCACGGGCGACGACGCGTTCGGGCGCTCAACGAGCTAGGGCATAGGGGCCATGGGGAAGCGCGTGCGCAGGTGCGTTGGGTTCCTGGAAGCGCCAGGAGCACGGTGGCAGGCTCAGGCGAGCATGACGACGGCTGTGGCGATGGCCATGAGCTCGTCGGCGGCGGACAGAATACGGGCGCGGTGGCAAGCTAGCTACGACGTGCGAGGAAGCTAACGGAGAGGAGGAGGAGGTGGAGGAGGTCACTGCGCGGCTAAGGAAAGCCTTCGAGAGCTTAGTAGCAGCAGACGGTGGCCGGAGTGGAAGAAGATCGACGGCGGCCGAGGCGGAAGGGGGCGGCTCGATCTGCGCGTTGTGGAGCTCCCTGACTCCCATTCGTGGACGAAGACGAAGCAGACGACATCGGCGGATACGAGGGACACGGCGGTGAGACGAGGCGAAGGATGTGGCCGCGCGTTTTACGGCGGCGAGCCCATGGCGGCACTCGGATGCGGTGGGGAAGGAGGAAGCGGCGAGGTGGATCTGAGGGGAGGGGAGGCGCAGGGGCCGAGAGGGAGTGCGGGGGTGAGTGGGAGAAGGAACCGAGGAGGCGGGGGCGTGGCGGCCTTATCCCCTCCCGGCGTCGGTGCCGGCGAGGTGGTCGGGCAGGAACGCGCCCCTGTTCCGACCCGGGTCGGGGGAACAGGGAAGGGAGACGGTAGGGGGGGGGGGGGGGGGCGACTGTTGGCTAGCTGGGCCATTTGGCCAGGGGGTTTGGGGGGTTTCCTTTTCTCTTTATTTTTGTCAGCTTTCTTTTTCTGTTTTTATTCTTTTCTCTTTTATTTATTTCCTTTTCAATTTTAATTCAATTTAAAATATTTATGCATTCTGTAAAAGTGTGTTTCCTTCACCTTAAATACCTAAACATTAATTGGCACACTCCTAACATTTCAGTTTTAAAGTTTGAAATTTTTTGTTGTTTGACATATTTTGAATTTGACTTTTGAACCGATTTTAAACTAACGAGTGATTAGCAACAGTAACGGAGGTGACGTGGTATCATTAGCAGAGTTTCACTGTAGCTTAATTATCCGGACGTTACAACATGAGATCTAGTTTTGAAGATCTCGACGCGAGGAATCCAAGGGTGAAAGCGGTTCGAGATTTGGACGCACAGTTTTGAGAGATCAAACATTTTGAATAAACGGATCTATGAAAAAGGGAACACTCCCAGGTTGCGACAAGTGGCGCGCTGCATGTGCGCCACTTGTCGCAACCAGGGGAGTTGGAGTGATTTTTGCAACGAGTACTCCTCAACTATTGATTTCGGTATTTTTGGCACGCACATGGCGAACAGGCTAGGCGAAACGATCGGGATGGGTATGTACGACGTGCCGCAGGGGAGCCCCTATATCTCGCATTCTGCGAGAGCGAGGGAATCCTCGCTGAAGGGGGCGGGCAACATGGGTTGGCCCACATGCGCGCGAGGCCACAACCTTGTTTTATGTTCTTTTTTAGTTTTCTGTTCTCGTTTTTTTGCTTTATTTTTGTAATCTTGTTTATATCATAAAATATTATAAATACATATTACAAAAAAACTCTACAAAAAGCATTTGGAAAATGTTGAATATGTATTTGAAAAATGCTGAAGAAGTATTTGAAAAATGTTAATCAAGCATTCGAAACATATTCAACGAATATTTTAAAAATGTTGAACAAGTATTTAAAAAATGTTAGTCAAGCATTCAAAAAAAGTTGAACATGTATTTGAATTATGTTAATCAAGCATTCGAAAAATGTTGAACAAGGATTTGAAAGATGTTAATCAAGCATTCTAAAAATGCTGAACATGTATTTGAAAAATGTTAATTAAGCATTCGGCAAATATTTTGAACAAGTAGTTGAACAAAAATGTTAATTAAGCATTCGAAAAATATTGAGCATGTATTTTAAAAATGTTAATCAAGCATTCAGAAAATGTTGAACGTGTATAGAAAAATTGTTGATCATGTACTAAAAAATGATGAATTATTTTATTCATTTATATAAAATGTTAATCAAGAAAATGAAAAACAATTGAACAACTATTTGAAAAATGTTAATCAAGCATTTGGGAAATGTTAAATGTGTATAGAAAAAATATTAACAATGTATTTTAAAAAGGATGATTATTTTATCATGTGTATAAAATGAAAATAGAATAAAAAACAAAGAAGAAAAAGAAATGAAACAAAAGAAATAGTAAAAGACAAAATAAAATAAAGAAGGAAGAAACAAAAGAAAAATAAAATAAAAACCAAAGAAACATAATGCAAAACTGAATGAAAGAAAATAAATAAAATAAACTAAATAAAACAAAAAAAGGAAACATCCCGAAGAAAAGCGCTCGAGTGGCGTCAAGTTGGACGCGCCCTAGTTCGTACCAAGAAAGGAACTTGGGCGGGTTGGCTGGCGCAGCGCACAATCAACGTGGAGACCAAGTATTGATTCCCAGACGAATATCCGTTTTGTCTGGATTTTGTCTGTTTAGATCGGGCAAATGGGCGGCGTCCGGTCATTTTCTGGATGCGTTGGCAGTGCGCCCAACGCGGCCGACGCATGTGGTCTGCCACGACTAGCCGGAGGCCAAATGTAGACATTTTTTTAAAATGAACATTGCAAATAGTTTAGAACCAAATAAATCAAACATTGCAATTACTTTTACAACCAAATAGTTCCTCGTCCGAATAAAAACACAATCAAATAGTTTATAACCCAATCAAAATTGTCTTGAATACATGAAAAGAAAATGAATCGATACATGTACTGGTTGCCAATGTAAATCCACATGTGCTCAACCAAGTAATTTTGGAGTTGCATATGAGTATGCCAATCACTTATTTCACGGTGAAATTGGATGAACTGTTCAAATGTTGCCGGTTATTGGTGCTCACGCACAATATTTTCACCCTGATATTCAAACCCTTGGTCGTAGATGCTGTCATCACGCTCATCCTCCACGATCATGTTGTGCAAGATCACACAAGCAGTCATCACCTCCCAAAACTTGGTGCGATTGAACACATGTCTCACCATCCCGAGTTGGCGGCGAAAAAGGTGTGGTTTGAAGAGAGGGAAATCCTCAAAGTAATCGACATAGACCAGGGCGTGACCGCTCTCCCTATTGCGGTTCAAGGCCGGAGCATGGCCTGAGATTAATCCCCTGAACCGAGGCTGCTTCCTAGCAATGTGGTCATGGGCGACCAATGCAGCAACCATAAGCTCTTCATCATCCGACGACGAACCGTTCGATGAACAAATGGAGTTGTTGAAAAAATACTCGTCCCCACTATCCATGGTACCTTGCGAGCAAAGTGTCAAACACCTTGCGGTCATGGTGGAGACGTGGTCGATGAAGAGCACCTCGGCCTCCCCACACAGGCGCCAGGCTTGTAGAAGCATGGAAGGCAAGCGACAGGCAACCTTGCAGCGCCAGGTAGAAGTGTTGGGGTCGATGGGCGTCACTGGCGGACGTAGCATCCCTGGTACCGAAGGTGGCGAAGAAAGCCACAAACACCGAAAAGAACTCCTCTAAAATGCAGGCGAAGGCAGCTATGGCGGGGAGGGGGGGGGGTGGCGGGTTTGGGCGGCTGGGCTGGACAGCGAGGAGGCAACCAAAAAATGGGTAGCAACAGCTATGTCCGGGGAGGGGGAGGGGGAAGGGAGGGGGGGAGGGGCAGGCCGCGTAGGGGAAGAGGAAAAGGGGGCTGTTTCACCGACGAGCGGGCTGGGGGAGGACAAGGAGAGCGCCCGTGTGCGCCCGCGAGCTGCCCATTTCGACGCAAACGCGACCCAAATTTGGGCCGGAAATGGGTCGGCGGCGGACAAAATATAGATTGGCGTCCGTTTGCTGCCGTGTGTTGGGCTGCGATTTGTGTCCGTTTAACCCCAAATGGATGCAGCCGAACCAAATGAGGTTGTGCGTTAGAGTTAGCCTTAAAGGCCATATAAATCTTTATACTTAGTGGCAACAATATGATGCAGCCTTTTCATTTACTATAACCACGGTTTATTACCTGCAAGATTAAACCCAACTAACACACACATTTCCCACTACTGATTATCTAAACATAAAGTAATAATTTATCAAATGATAATCACCACTAGGTTTACATCAAATGGATCATGATAGGCAGCTCATATGACCATTTTATTGATAAGTGAATAGAGTATAACAGTACCTTTTTAAAATAAGAGTAAATCCCACATGGAGCACAAGAAAATGGTATTTGCCTTTTTTAGAGGCTTACGAAGATGTGCCTACAAGTTAATTATAGGACAAGAGCGGAAATTGAGATTGAAAATTTAGCAAGTGATTGGCGGTTGAAAGTAAAATGCAAGACTAAAATAAAATAGGACAAGAGGGTAAATGGTAATGATGAAATTGAAAGGGCTAATGACGTTCACACGGAGCCCGGATTCCCCACAATATGTGTCTAATGTAACATATGCACGGAGCATAATACTTTTTCTTCTTCTCGAATACGTTCGAGTGTGCGTACTTTATATTAAAGAAGAAGATGAGGAAACCCTCCACGTTGGAGCTACATATTACATGAACCCAACTCCACCCAAACTCGGCTAACTCAAGTCGCACCTACTCGTGAAAGCCCACTCGTCAATGCGCCAAAGAAGGCACCTACCTCTCCTCTAAGTAACCCGACTAGCTTCCAAGATCTACCTTCTTCCTCAACTCTCGCCAAAACACGATCTTTAGAGGGCGTCGCTCCATCAAACACAATCGAGTTTTGATGCTTCCAAAGCTCCCACATGACAAAGATGATGATTGCATGCACATCCTTCCTATTACGACCTGTCCCAATCTTGTCCTGGCACCACACCGAAAGTGCTTGGGTCTTGGCCAGGATCTACTCTTGCTTGCCTAGTGCCCGACAGACCATGCTCCAAACATGTTGTGCAAACAAACACACAGTCGAGCATGAGATGTTGCATTGTTTCCACTGTTGGGGAACTTAGTAATAATTCAAAATTTTCCTATGTGTCACCAAGATCAATCTAGGAGATGCTAGCAACGAGAGAGAGGGAGTGCATCTTCATACCCTTGAAGATCTCTAAGCGGAAGCGTTACAAGAACGCGGTTGATGGAGTCGTACTCGCGGCGATTCAAATCGCGGAAGATCCGATCTAGCGCCGAATGGACGGCGCCTCCGTGTTCAACACACGTACAGCCCAGGGATGTCTCCTCCTTCTTGATCCAGCAAGGGGAGAGGAGAAGTTGAGGGAGAACTCCGGCAGCACGACTGTGTGGTGGTGGAGCTCGTGGTTCTCCGGCAGAGCTTCGCTAAGCACTATAGAGGAGGAGGAGGAGTTGGAGGGGGGAAGGGCTGCGCCAGGGGAAGGGTACGGCTGCCCTCCCACCCCCTCACTATATATAGGGGGAAGGGGAGAGGGGGCCGGCCCCTTAGATCCATCAAGATGGGGGGGGGCAGCCAGGGGGAAACTTGCCCCCAAGCTGGTGGAAGGCGCCCCCACCCCCTAGGGGTTCCAACCCTAGGCGCCTTGGGCCCTTGGGGGGGGGGGGGGCGCACCAGCCCACTAGGGGTATGGTTCCCACCCATATTCATCCCACTTGGTCCCCCCGGGTAGGTGGCCCCACCCGGTGGACCTCCGGACACCTTTTGGTGGTCCCGGTACAATAACGATAACCCCCGAAACTTTCCGGCGACCGAAACTGGACTTCCCATATATAAATCTTTACCTTCTGACCATTCCAGAACTCGTCGTGACGTCCGGCATCTCATCCGGGACTCTGAACAACCTTCAGTAACCACATACAATTTCCCATTACAACTCTAGCGTCACCGAACCTTAAGTGTGTAGACCCTACGGGTTCGGGAACCATGCAAACATGACCGAGACACCTCTCCAGCCAATAACCAATAGCGGGATCTGGATACCCATATTGGCTCCCACATGTTCCACGATGATCTCATCGGATGAACCACGATGTCAGGGATTCAATCAATCCTGTATACAATTCCCTTTGTCCATCGATATGTTACTTGCCCGAGATTCGATCGCCGGTATCCCCATACCTCGTTCAATATCGTTACCAGCAAGTCTCTTTACTCGTTCCGTAACGCATGATCCCGTGGCTAACTCCTTAGTCACATTGAGCTCATTATGATGATGCATTACTAAGTGGGCCCAGAGATACCTCTCCGTCATACGGAGTGACAAATCCCAGTATCGATTCGTGCCAACCCAACAATTACTTTCGCAGATACCTGTAGTGCACTTTTATGGTCACCCAGTTACATTGTGACGTTTGATACACCCAAAGCATTCCTACGGCATCCAGGAGTTGCACAATCTCATGGTCTAAGGAAATGATACTTGACATTAGAAAAGCTCTAGCAAACGAACTACACGATCTTGTGCTATGCTTAGGATTGGGTCTTGTCCATCACATCATTCTCCTAATGATGTGATCCCGTCATCAACGACATCCAATGTCCATGGTCAGGAAACCACAACCATCTATTGATCAACGAGTTAGTCAACTAGAGGCTCACTAGGGACATGTTGTGGTCTATGTATTCACACATGTATTATGGTTTCCGGTTAATACAATTATAGCATGAACAATAGACAATTATCAAGGAAATATAATAACAACCATTTTATTATTGCCTCTAGGGCATATTTCCAACAGTCTCCCACTTGCACTAGAGTCAATAATCTAGTTACATTGTGATGAGTCGAACACCCATAGAGTTCTGGTGCTGATCATGTTTTGCTCGTGGAAGAGGTTTAGTCAACGGATCTGCGACATTCAGATCCGTATGTACTTTACAAATATCACATGTAGATGCCGCCACGATGCTTTGCTTGCAATTGCACCAGCTGACTGCCCCACCATTCAGAATATACACGTATCCGGTTTGTGAATTAGAGTCATCCGGATCTGTGTCGAAGCTAGCATCGACATAACCCTTTACAACAAGCTCTTTGGAACCTCCATAAACGAGAAACATATCCTTAGTCCTTTTCAGGTACTTCAGGATATTCTTGACCGCTGTCCAGTGTTCCATTCCGGATCACTTTGGTACCTCCCTACCAAACTTATGGCAAGGTTCACATCAGGTCTGGTACACAACATGACATACATAATAGAGCCTATGGCTGAGGCATAGGGGATGACACTCGTCTTTTCTCTATCTTCTGCCGAGGTCGGGCATTGAGCTGAACTCAATCTCACACCTTGCAATACAGGAAAGAACCCCTTCTTGGACTGATCCATATAGAACTTCTTCAATATCTTGTCAAAGTATGTGCTTTGTGAAAGACCAATGAGGCGTCTCGATCTATCTCTATGGATCTTGATGCCTAATATGTAAGCAGCTTCTCCAAGGTCCTTCATTGAAAAACACTTATTCAAGTAGGCCTTTATGCTTTCCAAAAGTTCTGTATCATTTCCCATCAACAATATGTCATCCACATATAATATGAGAAATGCTACAGAGCTCCCACTCACTTTCTTGTAAATACAGGCTTCTCCATGAGTCTGTATAAACCCAAACACTTTGATCACTTCATCAAAGCGAATGTTCCAACTCCGAGATGCTTGCACCAGCCCATAGATGGAGCGCTGGAGCTGGCATACCTTGTCAGCATTCTTAGGATCGACAAAACCTTCCGGCTGCATCATATACAATTCTTCCTTAAGGAAACCGTTAAGGAATGCCGTTTTGACATCCATTTGCCAGATCTCATAATCATAAAATGCGGCAATTGCTAACATGATTCGGACGGACTTGAACATCGCTACGGATGAGAAAGTCTCATCGTAGTCAACTCCTTGAACTTGCCGATAACCCTTTGCGACAAGCCGAGCCTTATAGACGGTCACATTACCATCTGCGTCAGTCTTCTTCTTAAAGATCCAGTTATTCTCTATGGCTTGTCGATCATCGGGCAAGTCCACCAAAAGTCCATACTTTGTTCTCATACATGGATCCTATCTCGGCCTTCATGGCTTCAAGCCATTTCTTGGAATCTGGGTCCGCCATCGCTTCTTCATAGTTCGAAGGTTCACTGTTGTCTAACAACATGATTTCCAGGATAGGGTTGCTGTACCACTGTGGTGCGGAACGTGTCCTAGTGGACCTACGAAGTTTAGTAGCAACTTGATCCGAAGTTTCATGATCATCATCATTAACTTCCTCTCTAGTCGGTGCAGGCACCACAGAAACATCTTCCTGTGCTGCGCTACTCTCTGGTTCGAGAGGGGTACAAATACCTCATCAAGTTCTACTTTCTTCCCACTTACTTCTTTCGAGAGAAACTCTTTCTCCAGAAAGGATCCATTCTTGGCAACAAAGATCTTGCCTTCGGATCTGAGGTAGAAGGTATACCCAATAGTTTCCTTAGGGTATCCTATGAAGACGCACCTTTCCGACTTGGGTTCGAGCTTTTTAGGTTGAAGTTTCTTGACATAAGCATCGCATCCCCAAACTTTCAGAAACAACAGCTTAGGTTTCTTCCCAAACCATAATTCATACGGTGTCGTCTCAACCGATTTAAACAGTGCCCTATTTAAAGTGAATGCATCAGTCTCTAAAGCATAACCCCAAAATGATAGCGGTAGATCGATAAGAGACATCATAGATCACACCATATCCAATAGAGTGCGATTACGATGTTCGGACACACCATTACGCTAAGATGTTCCAGGCGGCGTGAGTTGTGAAACAATTCAACATTTCCTTAAGTGCGTGCCAAACTCGTGACTCAAATATTCTCCTCCATGATCAGATCGTAAGAACTTTATTTTCCTGTCACGTTGATTCTCTACCTTGCTCTGAAATTCCTTGAACTTTTCAAAGGTCTCAGACTTGTGTTTCATTAAGTAGACATACCCATACCTACTTAAGTCATCAGTGAGGGTGAGAACATAACGATAGCCACCGCGAGCCTCAACGCTCATTGGACCGCATACATCAGTAGGTATTATTTCCAACAAGTTGGTTGCTTGCTCCATTGTTCCGGAGAACGGAGTCTTGGTCATCTTGCCCAGGAGGCATGGTTCACACGTGTCAAATGATTCATAATCAAGAGACTCCAAAAGTCCATCTGCATGGAGTTTCTTCATGCGTTTGACACCAATAAGACCAAGGCGGCAGTGCCACAAGTATGTGGGACTATCATTATCAACCTTACATCTTTTGGCATTCACACTATGAATATGTGTAACATCACGTTTGAGATTCAATTAAAATAAACCATTGACCAGCGGGGCATGACCATAAAACATATCTCTCATATAAATAGAACAACCATTATTCTCGGATTTAAATGAGTAGCCATCCCGCATCAAACAAGATCCAGATACAATGTTCATGCTCAAAGCTGGTACTAAATAACAATTTATTGAGGTTTAAAACTAATCCCGAAGGTAGATGTAGAGGTAGCGTGCCGACGGTGATCATATCGACCTTGGAACCATTCCCGACGCACATCGTCACCTCGCCCTTCGCCAGTCTCCGCTTATTCCGCAGCTCCTGTTTTGAGTTACAAATGTGAGCAACCACAGCGGTATCAAATACCCAGGAGCTACTACGAGCACTGGTAAGGTACACATCAATAACATGTATATCATATATACCTTTGACGTTCCTGCCTTCTTATCCGCTAAGTACTTGGGGAAGTTCTGCTTCTAGTGACCATTTCCCTTGCAATAAAAGCACTCAGTCTCAGGCTTGGATCCATTCTTTGGCTTGTTCCCGGCACCTGACTTACAGGGCGCGGCAACTCCCTTGCCGTCTTTCTTGAAGTTCTTCTTACCCTTGCCTTTCTTGAACTTAGTGGTCTTATTCACCGTCAACACTTGATGTTCCTTTTTGATCTCCAACTCCACTGATTTCAGCATCGAATATAACTCAGGAATGGACTTCTCCATCCCTTGCATATTGTAGTTCATCACAAAGCTCTTGTAGCTAGGTGGAAGCGACTGGAGGATTTTGTCAATGACCGAGTCATCTTGAAGATTAACTCCCAGCTGAGACAAGTGGTTGTGCAACCCAGACATTTTGAGTATATGCTCGCTGACAGAACTGTTTTCCTCCATCTTACAACTGAAGAACTTGTCGGAGACTTCATATCTCTCGACCCGGGCATGAGCTTGGAAAACCATTCTCAGCTCTCGGAACATCTCATATGCTCCGTGTTGCTCAAAATGCTTTTGGAGCCCCGGTTCTAAGCTGTAAAGCATGCCACACTGAACCAGGGAGTAATCATCACTATGCGACTGCCAGGCGTTCATAACGTCTTGAATTGCTGGGAAAATGGGTGCGTCACCTAGCGGTGCTTCAAGGACATATGCTT
This sequence comes from Triticum aestivum, assembly GCF_018294505.1. NCBI lineage: Eukaryota > Viridiplantae > Streptophyta > Magnoliopsida > Poales > Poaceae > Triticum > Triticum aestivum. The sequence goes on along the minus strand of NC_057802.1, from coordinate 353,461,552 downwards.
TCTTGGAAGCTATGAGGATGATCCTCAAGTTACGGACCCAGTCCGTATAGTTGCTTCCATCGTCTTTCAGCTTGGTTTTCTCTAGGAATGCGTTGAAGTTTAGGGCAACATGTAACGCCCCAAGACCGACGCTCCAGACGCCTTCCATGTTCTTTGTGATCGTTGTGTGTATTTATTTGTTGGTTGCATTTCATCATGGCATCATCTGCATTGCATCGGCACCTCGTTGCCGTCATTGTTTTTAAAGCTTGCATCCGCTCGTAGTTGCCGCTCCTTGCTTCCCTCCGTTGCGTTCGTTGACCCTTTCGAGACCAACCGTGTTTTCGGTTCCCTCTTGTCAAACCACCTAACCCCTCCTTGCATAGTGCGTCGACCCTTGCGCGCGTCCGAAATTTGTCCCGAACCGACCCGGGTTGTTGTTACCGATGGGTCCGGATCATCCCCTAACATCTATAAAACATCACCGTTTTCTTTGTTGGACACCCTAACCTATTTATTTACGACCGCCCGATTATAATCGGACGGACCGGACTAATCCCTACCCTAATCCCCTACCTATTTAAATAAACCAACCCTAAATTCTAGGGGATTTGTCCCTGCCGCCGCCGCCACACTCATCTCCCACCTCGGGATCCCCTCGCCCAATCTCCATGGATCCCCTCGCCCAGCCAACCACCGAGCGCCAGCCTCCTCGGATCCGAGGCCTCCCCAAGCCGCTGCCTTGCCTCCACTCTGTCAGCACGCGCCACCGGAGCCCCGAGCTGCTGCAGATCCAAGCGCCTCGCCTCTGCACCCGCCCCGATGGCCTCCTCTACCCCGGTCTCTTCTCCCATGGATCCCTCCTTCTCCTCGCGTCGAGCACCAGCGCTGCAGGGCCGGCCTTCTGCTGTTCGTCCTCGTCGGTTCTCGCAACACTAGTGTCGCCGGTAGCCGCCGCCCGATCCTCCTCACCGACGGCAACTCCAGTAGGTCTCCGCCATGGATGCCAGGAGCGCCCGTGCGCCGCATGCCCGAACCCCTGTCTTGCTCTGCCTCGCGTGGCCGGTGACCGGCAGATGAGCACCTCCGCCCCCCCTCCTTCTCTTTTCCTTCTTCCCCTGGTTCGTCTCTCTCCCTCACCCCGCGGTCTCTCTTTCTTCAGGGATAATAGGAACAAGCCCGCCATGGCCGTGCCTGACCTGCGCCAAGCTCCGCCGCCTCCCTGCCAAGTCCGTTCCGCCGGAGTCCCTTGAAGCAGCCGCCCTGGATCTCATCTCCGGCCTCGTCCGCGACCTCCCCGACCCGCGCCGCCGCGAGCCGCCTCCTTCCCTTGGATCCTCGCCGCCCTTCGCCCTGCTCGCCTCCTCTGCTTCGTTTGAGCAGGGAGGACGACGCACCTCTGCTCGCTGCGTTGACCGCGCCTTCCTCGCCTACGTGGACCGCGACCACGACTTAGGCCCAGCGCGCCAGCCTCCCTTGCCGGCCTCACCTCACCGTCGAACCGAGCCGTGGCCCATGGTGAGCAGCCCCCCCAGTGCCCTCCTGTTTTCTTTTTTTCCGCTGTTGGGCCAGCAGTTTCAGCCCGTGTATGTTTTTTTTCAGTCCAACGATTTTACCTATTATCCAGGAGTTTACAGATTTACAAAGAAGTCCCTCTAGATCATGCATTTAATAACTCACAAACCGTGCATCATTTGTAAATAATTTATATATGAAAAGTGCTTAGAATTTCATCTAGTTTCATAATATGCCACTCTCATCCATGTTTAAAATGTTTAAAATGCTGTTTGTTTAAATTTGCTCGAATGCCATGTTAAAATGATTTATTTCATAACTAAATAACCGTAGCTCCAAATTTAATAAACTTTATATGTAAATGGGGTAGAAAATGCCTAGTTTAACTTGGTGCACTATATTTTTCTGTTTAACAACATTAAAATTGTGTTTATGGCAGAACAGTAGCAAATTCAAAATATGCATATGGGGATTTTCCGGAATTGTTGTTTGTTGTTCCGGCCTCATTTAAACTTGCCTAAATAGTTAGTTTATTTATGCTTCGCCTCTTGCCATGTTTAATAAAATTTAATATTGTTGAGTAGATTAAACGGGAGAGAATTAAATAATTGTTGTGGTGTTTCGTCAATATGCAACTCGTTGCATATTGAGCTCCACTTAATTTGTAGTGTTGTTTGTTGCACTTTGCCATACCATGCATATTTAAGCCGGACATGCATCATACTTGATTGTGCATCATGCCATGGTTATGATTGTGTGTTTACCGTGTTGTTTGCTTCTTTCCGGGTTGCTTCACTCGTTACCTTCGGTTTCATTCCGGAGTTGTGAGGATTCGTTCGACTACATCCGTTTGTCTTCTTCATGGACTCGTTCTTCTTCCTAGCGGGATTTCAGGCAAGATGATCATACGCTCGAAATCACTTCTATCTTTGCTTGCTAGTTGTTCGCTCTATTGCTATGCTGCGCTACCTACCACTTGCTATATCATGCCTCCCATATTGCCATGTCAAGCCTCTAACCCACCTTTCCTAGCAAACCGTTGTTTGGCTATGTTACCGCTTTTGCTCAGCCCCTCGTATAGCGTTGCTAGTTGCAGGTGAAGTTGAAGTTTGTTCCATGTTGGAACATGGATATGTTGGGATATCACAATATATCTTATTTTAATTAATGCATCTATATACTTGGTAAAGGGTGGAAGGCTCGGCCTTATGCCTGGTGTTTTGTTCCACTCTTGCCGCCCTAGTTTCCGTCATACCGGTGTTATGTTCCTTGTTTTGCGTTCCTTACGCGGTTGGGTGATTTATGGGACCCCCTTGACAGTTCACTTTGAATAAAACTCCTCCAGCAAGGCCCAACCTTGGTTTTACCATTTGCCTACCTAAGCCTTTTTCCCTTGGGTTCTGCAGACTCAAGGGTCATCTTTATTTACCCCCCGGGCCAGTGCTCCTTCGAGTGCTGGTCCAAACCGAGCGATGTCCGGCGCCCCCTGGGCAACCAGGGTCTATGCCAACCCGACGTCTTGCTCATCCGGTGTGCCCTGAGAACGATATATGTGCAGATCCTATCGGGATTTGTCGGCACATCGGGCGGCTTTGCTGGTCTTGTTTTACCATTGTCGAAGTGTCTTGTCACCCGGGATTCCGAGACTGATCGGGTCTTCCCGGGAGAAGGAATATCCTCCGTTGACTGTGAGAGCTTATAATGGGCTAAGTTGGGACACCCCTGCAGGGTATAAACTTTCGAGAGCCCCCGCGGTTATGTGGCAGATGGGAATTTGTTAATATCCGGTTGTAGAGAACTTGACACTTGACTTAATTAAAATACATCAACCGCGTGTGTAGCCGTGATGGTCTCTTTTCGGCGGAGTCTGGGAAGTGAACACGGCTTTTGGGTTATGTTTGACGTAAGTAGGAGTTCAGGATCACTTCTTGATCATTACTAGTTGACGACCATTTCGTTGCTCCTCTTCTCGCTCTTATTTGCGTATGTTAGCCACCATATATGCTTAGTGCTTGCTGCAGCTCCACCTCACTACCTTCTCCTACCCTTAAGCTTAAATAGTCTTGATCTCGCGGGTGTGAAATTGCTGAGTCCTCGTGACTCACAGATACTTCCAAAACAGTTGCAGGTACCGACGATACCAGTGCAGATGACGCAACTGAGCTCAAGTGGGAGCTCGATGAGGACCTTGGTCGTTACTATGTTTCGTTTTCTGATGATCAGTAGTGGAGCCCAGTTGGGACGATCAGGGATCTAGCATTTGGGGTTGTCTTCTTTTATTTTGGTTCCGTAGTCGGACCTATGTGTGTACTCTGATTGATGTATGATTTATTTATGTATTGTGTGAAGTGGCGATTGTAAGCCAACTCTTTATCCCATTCTTATTCATTACATGGGATTGTGTGAAGATGACCCTTTTTGCGACAAAACCACAATGCGGTTATGCCTCTAAGTCGTGCCTCGACACGTGGAGATATAGCCGCATCGTGGGTGTTACACAGCATTAGCGTGGGCCATTGGATCTACATGATAGATTGTAAAGATAATTTTAGACTAAGTTCATGATAATTAAGTTCATCTAATCAAATTATTTAATGAACTCCCACTCAGATAGAAGTGATACATGATCCAAATCGACTAGGCCGTGTACGATCATCACGTGAGACGGACTAGTCATCAATGGTGAACATCTCCATGTTGATCGCATCTACTATACAACTCATGTTCGAACTTTCGGTCTCTCGTGTTCCGAGGCCATGTCTGTACATGCTAGGCTTGTCAAGTCAACCTAAGTGTTTCACATGTGTAAATCTGGCTTACACCTGTTGTATGCGAACGTTAGAATCTATCACACCCGATCATCACGTGGTGCTTCGAAACAACGAACCTTCGCAACGGTGCACACTTTAGGGGGAACACATTTCTTGATATTTTAGTGAGGGATCATCTTATTTATGCTACCGTTGTTCTAAGAAAATAAGATGTAAACATGATAAACATCACATGCAAATCATAAAGTGACATGATATGGCCAATATCATCTTGCGCCTTTGATCTCCATCTCCGAGGCGCGGCATGATCACCATCGTCACCGGCATGACACCATGATCTCCATCATCGAGTCTTCGTGAAGTTGTCTCGCCAACTATTACTTTTACTACTATGGCTAATGGTTAGCAATAAAGTAAAGTAATTACATGGCGTTTATATTGACTCGCAGGTCATACAATAAATTAAGACAACTCCTATGGCTCCTGCCGGTTGTCATACTCATCCACATGCAAGTCGTGATTCCTATTACAAGAACATGATCAATCTCATACATCACATATATAATTCATCACATCCTTTTGGCCATATCACATCACATAGCATACCCTGCAAAAACAAGTCAGACGTCCTCTAATTGTTGTTGCATGTTTTACGTGGCTGCTATGGGTTTCTAGCAAGAACGTTTCTTACCTACGCAAAAGCCACAACGGTGATATGCCAATTGCTATTTACCCTCCATAAGGACCCTCTTCATCGAATCCGAACCGACTAAAGTGGGAGAGACAGACACCCGCTAGCCACCTTATGCAACAAGTGCATGTCAGTCGGTGGAACCTGTCTCAGGTAAGCGTAGGTGTAAGGTTGGTCTGGGCCGCATCATCCCACAATGCCGCCGAATCAAGATAGGACTAGTAACGGCAAGCAAATTGACCAAATCATCGCCCATAACTACTTGTGTTCTACTCGTGCATAGAATCTACGCATAGACCTAGCTCTAATACCACTGTTGGGTAACGTAGTAATAATTAAAAAATTTCCTTCGTGTCACCAAGATCAGTCTAGGAGATGCTAGCAACAAGAGAGAGGGAGTGCATCTTCATACCCTTGAAGATCGCTAAACGGAAGCATTACAAGAACGCGGTTGATGGAGTCGTACTCGCGATGATTCAAATCGCGGAAGATCCGATCTAGCGCCCAACGGACGACGCCTCCGCGTTCAACACACGTACAACCCGATGCGACCTTTTGAGCATGCGTTGGTTTTCCCTTGAAGAGGAAAGGGTGATGCAGCAAAGTAGCATAAGTATTTCCCTCAGTTTTTGACAACCAAGGTATCAATCCAGTAGGAGGTTACACGCAAGTCGCCTAGTACCTGCACAAACAAATAAGAACCTTACAACCAACGCGATAAAGGGGTTGTCAATCCCTTCACGGCCACTTGCAAAAGTGAGATCTGATAGAGATAATAAGATAAATATTTTTGGTATTTTTGTTGTATAGATTGAAAAGTAAAGATTGCAAAATAAAATAGATCGAAAACTTATATGATGGAAAATAGACTCGGGGGCCATAGGATTCACTAGTGGCTTCTATCAAGATAGCAAATTCTACAGTAGGTGAACAAATTACTGTCGAGCAATTGATAGAAATGCGCATAGTTATGAGAATATCTAGGCATGATCATGTATATAGGCATCACGTCCATGACAAGTAGACCGAAACGATTCTGCATCTACTACTATTACTCCACACATCGACTGCTATCCAGCATGCATCTAGAGTATTAAGTTCATAAAAACAGAGTAACGCATTAAGCAATATGACATGATGTAGAGGGATAAACTCAAGCAATATGACATAAACCCCATATTTTTATCCTCGATGGCAACAATACAATACGTGCCTTGCTGCCCCTGCTGTCACTGGGAAAGGACACCACAAGATTGAACCCAAAGCTAAGCACATCTCCCATTGCAAGAAAGATCAATCTAGTAGGCCAAACCAAACTGATAATTCGAAGAGACTTGCAAAGATATCAAATCATGCATATAAGAATTCAGAGAAGAACCAAATATTGTTCATAGATAATCTTGATCATAAATCCACAATTCACCGGATCTCGACAAACACACCGCAAAAAGTATTACATCAAATAGATCTCCAAGAAAATCGAGGAGAACTTTGTATTGAGATCCAAAGAGAGAGAAGAAGCCATCTAGCTAATAACTATGGACCCGAAGGTCTATGGTAAACTACTCACACATCATCGGAGAGGCTATGGTGTTGATGTAGAAGCCCTCCGTGATCGATTCCCCCTCCGGCGGAGCGCCGGAAAAGGCCCCAAGATGGGATCTCACGGGTACAGAAGGTTGTGGCGGTGGAAATAGGGTTTCGTGGTGCTCCTGGATGTTTTCGGGGTATATGAGTATATATAGGCGAAAGAAGTAGGTCGGTGGAGCTATGAGGGGCCCACGAGGGTGGGGGGCGTGCCTACCCCACTGGGCGCGCCCTCCTACCTCGTGGCCGCCTCATTGCTTCCTTGACGTCCACTCCAAGTCTCCTGGATTGCGTTTGTTCCAAAAACGATCCTCGCAAAGGTTTCATTCCGTTTGGATTCCGTTTGATATTCCTTTTCTGCAAAACACTGAAATAGGCAAAAAAACAGCAATTTGCACTGGGCCTTTGGTTAGTAGGTTAGTCCCAAAACAATATAAAAGTGCATAATAAAGCCCATTAAACATCCAAAACAGATAATATAATAGCATGGAACAATAAAAAATTATAGATACGTTGGAGACGTATCAAGCATCCCCAAGCTTAATTCCTTCTCGTCCTCGAGTAGGTAAATGATAAAAATAGAATTTTGATGTGGAATGCTACCTAACATAATTTTCAATGTAATTTTCTTTATTGTGGCATGAATGTTCATATCCGAAAGATTCAAGATAAAAGTTTAATATTGACATAAAAATAATAATACTTCAAGCATACTAACTAAGCAATTATGTCCTCTCAAAATAACATAGCAAAAGAAAGCTCATCCCTACAAAATCATATAGTTTGGTCATGCTTAATTTTCGTCACACAAAAATGCTCTCATCATGCACAACCCCGATGACAAGCCAAGCAATTGTTTCATACTTTAGTATTTCTCAAACTTTTTCAACTTTCACGCAATACATGAGCGTGAGCCATGGACATAGCACTAAGGGTTGAATAGAATATAATGATGGGGGTTGTGTGGAGAAGACAAAAAAGGAGAAAGTCTCACATTGACACGGCTAATCAACGGGCTAGGGAGATGCCCATCAATTGATGTCAATGCAAGGAGTAGGGATTGCCATGCAACGGATGCACTAGAGCTATAAATGTATGAAAGCTCAACAAAAGAAACTAAGTGGGTGCGCATCCAACTTGCTTGCTCACGAAGACCTAGGGGCCAAGTTCTATAATGAAAAATTCCCACTAGTATATGAAAGTGACAAAATAAGAGACTCTCTATCATAAAGATCATGGTGCTACTTTGAAGCACAAGTGTGGAAAAAGGATAGTAGCATTGTCCCTTTTATTTTGGGCCTTCCTTTTTTTATTTGGCCTTTTTATGGGACAATGCTCTATTAATGATGATCATCACACTTCTATTTATTTACAACTCGACACTAGAACAAAATATGACTCTATATGAATGCCTCCGGCGGTGTACCGAAATAGGCAATGAATCAAGAGTGACATGTATGATAAATTATGCATGGTGGCTTTTCCACAAATACGATGTCAACTACATGATCATGCAAGGCAATATGACAATGATGAAGCGTGTCATAATAAACGGAACGGTGGAAAGTTGCATGGCAATATATCTCAGAATGGCTATGGAAATGCCATAATAGGTAGGTATGGTGGCTGTTTTGAGGAAGATATAAGGAGGTTTATGTGTGATAGAGCGTATCATATCACGGGGTTTGGATGCACCGGCAAAGTTTGCACCAACTCTCAAGGTGTGAAAGGGCAATGCACGGGACCGAAGAGGCTAGCAATGATGGAAAGGTGAGAGTGCGTATAATCCATGGACTCAACATTAGTCATAAAGAACTCACATACTTATTGCAAAAATCTACAAGTCATCAAAAACCAAGCATTACGCGCATGCTCCTAGGGGGATAGATTGGTAGGAAAAGACCATCGCTCGTCCCCGACCGCCACTCATAAGGATGACAATCAAAGAACACCTCATGTTTCAAATTTGTCACACAACGGTTACCATACGTGCATGCTACGGGACTTGCAAACTTCAACACTAGTATTTATCAAATTCACAATTACTCAACTAGCACAACTCTAATATCACCATCTTCATATCTCAAAACAATCATCAAGTATCAAACTTCTCATAGTATTCAATGCGCTCTATATGAAAGTTTTTATTATACCCATCTTGGATGCCTATCATATTAGGACTAATTTTATAGCCAAAGCAAATTACCATGCTGTTCCAAAGAACTCTCAAAATAATATAAGTGAAGCATGAGAGATCAATAATTTCTATAAAATAAAACCACCACCATGCTCCAAAAGATATAAGTGAAGCACTAGAGCAAAATTATCTAGCTCAAAAGATATAAGTGAAGCACATAGAGTATTCTAATAAATTCCGAATCATGTGTGTCTCTCCAAAAGGTGTGTAAAGCAAGGATGATTGTGGTAAACAAAAAAGCAAAGACTCAAATCATACAAGACGCTCCAAGCAAAACACATATCATGTGGTGAATAAAAATATAGCCTCAAGTAAAGTTACCGATAGACGAAGACGAAAGAGGGGATGCCTTCCAGGGCATTCCCAAGCTGAGGCTTTTGGTTTTCCTTGAATTTTACCTTGGGGTGCCTTGGGAATCCCCAATCTTAGGCTCTTGCCACTCCTTGTTCCAAAATCCATCAAATCTTTACCCAAAAACTTGAAAACTTCACAACACAAAACTCAACAGAAAATCTCATGAGCTCCGTTAGCGAAATAAAACAAACCACCACTTTAAGTTACTGTAATGAAATCATTCTTTATTTATATTGGTTTTAAACCTACTGTATTCCAAGTTTTCTATGGTTCATACCCCCCGATACTAGCCATAGATTCATCTAAATAAGCAAACAATACACGAAAAACAGAATCTGTCAAAAACAGAACAGTCTGTAGTAATCTGTATCAAACGCAAACTTCTGTAACTCAAAAATTCTTCCAAAATAGGACGACCTAAATAATTTGTTTATTGATCTACTGCAGTTTGAATCAGTATTTTATAACTTTCTGGTGATTTTTAAGAATTGTTTTCGTAAGCAGAAAGTTTCTGTTTTTTTCAGCAAGATCAAATAGTTATCACCCAAGAAGATCCTATAGGTTTTACTTGGCACAAACACTAATTAAAACATAAAACCACATCTAAACAGAGGCTAGATGAATTATTTATTACTAAACAGGGACAAAAAGCAAGGAACAAAAATAAAATGGGGTTGCCTCCCAACAAGGGCTATCGTTTAATGCCCCAAGCTAGGCATAAAAACAAGAATAGATCTAGGTATTATCATCTTTGGCATGCAAATCATAAGTGGCCCTCATAATAGATTCCTAAGGTAATTTAATTTTATTCCTAGTAAAGTGTTCCATGCCCTTCCTTAACGGAAATTGAAATCTAATATTTCCTTCCTTCATATCAATAATTGCGCCAATCGTTCTAAGGGAAGGTCTACCAAGAATAGTTGGACATGTAGGATTGCAATCTATATCAAGAACAATAAAATCTACGGGCACATAATTCCTATTTGCAACAATAAGAACATCATTAATCCTTCCCATAGGTTTCTTAATGGTGGAATCGGCAAGATTCAAGTTCAAAGAACAATCATCAAATTCATGGAAACCTAACACATCACACAAAATTTTTGGAATCGTGGAAACACTAGCACCCAAATTACACAAAGCATAGCATTCATGATCTCTAATATTAATTTTAATAGTAGGTTCCCACTCATCATAAAGTTTTCTAGGTATAGAAACTTCTAATTCAAGTTTTTCTTCATAAGATTGAATTAAGGCATCAACGATATGTTTGGTAAAAGCTTTATTTTGACTATATGCATGAGGAGAATTTAACACGGATTGCAACAAGGAAATACAATCTATCAAAGAGAAATTATCATAATTAAATTCTTTGAAATCCAAAATAGTGGGTTCATTGCTATGTAAAGTTTTGACCTCTTCAATCCCACTTTTACCAATTTTTGCATCAAGATCTAAAAACTCCGAATATTGGGACACCTTTTAACTAAAGTTGACTCATATCCAGTCCCATCATTATCAAGATTCATATTAGAAAACAAAGATTTAATAGGAGACACATCAATCACTTTTATATCTTCATCCTTATTATCATGAAAACTAGAAGAACACGCTTTCACAAAGCAATCCTTTTTAGCACGCATCCTAGCGGTTCTTTCTTTGCACTCATCAATGGAAATTATCATGGCTTTGAGAGACTCATTGATATCATGCTTAGGTGGAATAGATCTAAGTTTCAAGGAATCAACATCAAGAGAAATTCTATCCATGTTCCTAGCCAATTCATCAACCTTAAGCAATTTTTCTTCAAGCAAAGCATTGAAATCTTGTGCGAAATCATAAATTCTTTAATACTAGTCTAAAAATCAGAGTGCATCTTATTAAAATTTCCATAAGAGTTGTTGTAGGAATTACCATAATTATTAGAGGAATTACTAGGGAACGACCTAGAATTAAAGTTTCCTCTATATGCGTTGTTACCAAAATTGTTCCTACCAACAAAATTCACATCCATAGATTCATTATTATTCTCAATCAAAGTGGACAAAAGCATATCATTAGGATCAGAAGAAACACTTTTATTAGCAAATAATTTCATAAGTTCATCCATCTTTCCACTCAAAACATTAATCTCTTCAATCGCATGAACCTTTTTACTAGTGGATCTTTCGGTGTGCCATTGGGAATAATTAACCATAATATTATCTAGGAGTTTAGTAGCTTCTCCTAAAGTGATTTCCATAAAAGTGCCTCCCACGGCCGAATCTAAAAGATTTCTAGAAGCAAAATTTAATCCGGCATAAATTTTTTGTATAATCATCCATAAATTCAAACCATGAGTAGGGCAGTTACGTATCATTAATTCCAGCCTCTCCCAAGCTTGTGCAACATGCTCATGATCAAGTTGCTTAAAATTCATAATATCATTTCTAAGAGAGATGATCTTAGCGGGAGGAAAATACTTAGAGATAAAAACATCTTTGCACTTATTCCATGAATCAATACTATTTTAGGCAAAGAAGAGAACCAAGTTTTAGCACGATCTCTAAGCGAAAACGGAAATAGCTTCAATTTGACTAGAGATAAAAACATCTTTGCACTTATTCCATGAATCAATACTATTTTTAGGCAAAGAAGAGAACCAAGTTTTAGCACGATCTCTAAGCGAAAACGGAAATAGCTTCAATTTGACAATATCATTATCCACATCTTTCTTCTTTTGCATATCGCACAAATCAACAAAGTTGTTTAGATGAGTAGCGGCATCTTTACTAGGAAGGCTAGAGAATTGATCTTTCATGACAAGATTCAACGAAGCAGCATTAATTTCACAAGATTTAGCATCGGTAATAGGAGCAATCGGAGTACTAATAAAATCATTGTTGTTGGTATTGGAAAATTCACACAATTTATTATTGTCTTGAGCCATCGTGACAAACAATCCAACACACAAGCACACAAGAAGCAAGCGAAAAGAGGTGAATGGAAAAAGGGCGAATAAAACGGCAAGGGTGAAGTGGGGGAGAGGAAAATGAGAGGCAAGTGGCAAATAATGTAATGCGAGGGATAAGAGTTTGTGATGGGCACTTGGTATGTCTTGACTTGTGCGTAGATCTCCCCGGCAACGACGCCAGAAATCCTTCTTGCTACCTCTTGAGCATGCGTTGGTTTTTCCTTGAAGAGGAAAGGGTGATGCAGCAAAGTAGCGTAAGTATTTCCCTCAGTTTTTAAGAAGCAAGGTATCAATCCAGTAGGAGGTTACACGCAAGTCGCCTAGTACCTGCACAAACAAATAAGAACCTTGCAACCAACGCGATAAAGGGGTTGTCAATCCCTTCACGGCCACTTGCAAAATTGAGATCTGATATAGATAATAAGATAAATATTTTTGGTATTTTTGTTGTATAGATTGAAAAGTAAAGATTGCAAAATAAAATAGATCGGAAACTTATATGATGGAAAATAGACCCGGGGGCCATAGGTTTCACTAGTGGCTTCTCTCAAGATAGCAAATTCTGCAGTGGGTGAACAAATTACTGTCGAGCAATTGATAGAAAAGCGCATAGTTATGAGAAAATCTAGGCATGATCATGTATATAGGCATCACGTCCGTGACAAGTAGACCGAAACGATTCTGCATCTACTACTATTACTCCACACATAGACCGCTATCCAGCATGCATCTAGAGTATTAAGTTCATAAGAACAGAGTAACGCATTAAGCAAGATGACATGATGTAGAGGGATAAACTCAAGCAATATGATATAAACCCCATCTTTTTATCCTCGATGGAAACAATACAATACGTGCCTTGCTGCCCCTACTGTCACTGGGAAAGGACACCGCAAGATTGAACCCAAAGCTAAGCACTTCTCCCATTGCAAGAAAGATCAATCTAGCAGGCCAAACCAAACTGATAATTCGAAGAGACTTGCAAAGATATCAAATCATGCATATAAGAATTCAGGGAAGAACCAAATATTGTTCATAGATAATCTTGATCATAAACCCACAATTCATCGGATCTCGACAAACACACCGCAAAAAGTATTACGTCGAATAGATCTCCAAGAGAATCGAGGAGAACTTTGTATTGAGATCCAAAGAGAGAGAAGAAGCCATCTAGCTAATAACTATGGACCCGAAGGTCTGTGGAAACTACTCACACATCATCGGAGAGGCTATGGTGTTGATGTAGAAGCCCTCCGTGATCGATTCCCCCTCCGGCGGAGCGTCGGAAAAGGCCCCAAGATGGGATCTCACGAGTACAGAAGGTTGCGACAGTGTAAATAGGGTTTCGTGGTGCTCCTGGATGTTTTCGGGGTATATGAGTGTATATAGGCGAAAGAAGTAGGTTGGTGGAGCTACGAGGGGCCCACGAGGGTGGGGGGCGCGCCTACCCCCTGGGCGCGCCCTCCTACCTCGTGGCCGCCTCGTTGCTTCCTTGACGTCCACTCCAAGTCTCCTGGATTGTGTTTGTTCCAAAAACGATCCTCGTGAAGGTTTCATTCCGTTTGAATTCCGTTAGATATTGTTTTTCTACGAAACACTGAAATAGGCAAAAAAACACAATTTGCACTGGGCCTTTGGTTAGTAGGTTAGTCCCAAAAATAATATAAAAGTGCATAATAAAGCCCATTAAACATCCAAAACAGATAATATAATAGCATGGAACAATAAAAAATTATAGATACGTTGGAGACGTATCACCCGGGGACATCTCCTCCTTCTTGATCCAGCAAGGGGAGATGAGAAGTTGAGGGAGAACTCCGGCAGCACGACAGAGTGGTGGTGGAGCTTGTGGTTCTCCGCCAGAGCTTCGCTAAGCACTATGGAGGAGGAGGAGTTGGAGGGGGGAAGGGCTACGCCAGGGGAAGGGTGCGGCTGACCTCCCACCCCCTCACTATATATAGGGGGAAGGGGAGAGGGGGCCGTCCCGCTAGATCCATCTAGATGGGGGGGGGGCAGGGGGAAACTTGCCCCCCCAAGAAGGTGGAAGGCGCCCCCACCCCCTAGGGTTTCCAACCCTAGGTGCCTTGGGCCCTTGGGGGGGGGGGTGAGGGAGTCCTGGATTAAGGGGTCCTCGGGCGTCCGGACTATGTAACGTGGTCTGGACTGATGGGCTGTGAAGATACAAGACCGAAGACTCTCTCCCGTGTCCGGATGGGACTCTCCTTGGCGTCGAAGGCAATCTTGGTGCCCAGATATGAAGATTCCTTTCTCTGTAACCGACTTTGTACAACCCTAGTCCCCTCCGGTGTCTATATAAACCGGAGGGCTTAGTTTGTCGAGGCAATCGCAATCATAGTCATACAGGCAAGACTTCTTGGGTTTTAGCCATTACGATCTCGCGGTATATCAACTCTTGTAATACTCATATTCATCAAGATCAATCAAGTAGGAAGTAGGGTATTACCTCCATAGAGAGGGCCCGAACCTGGGTAAACATTGTGTCCCCCGTCTCCTGTTACCATCAACCTTAGACGCACAGTTCGGGACCCCCTACCCGAGATCCGCCGGTTTTGACACCGACATTGGTGCTTTCATCGAGAGTTCCGCTGCGTCGTCTTCAAAAGGTTTGATGGCCCCGTCAATCATCTACAACAATGCTGTCCAGGGGGAAGTCTTCCTCCCCGGACAGATCTTCGTGTTCGGCGGCTTTGCACTGCGGGCCAACTCGCTTGGCCATCTAGAGCTGATCGACAGCTACGCCCCTGGCCATCAGGTCAGATTTGGAAGCTTGAACTACGTCGCTGATATCCGCAGAGACTTGATCTTTGATGGATTCGCGCCCACGGCAGCCGCCCCCTGCCACCGCGATGAACATGACCTAAATCTATCATCAGACCATACCGAGGAGATAGCACCTGTAAGTGCTCTGGCCCTAGATCCGGAGCAGATTGCGCCCTCCGAGGACGGGAAGCTCAACCCCGCCATGGAGGCCGCAGACTTAGCGGCGTTGGAGCCGCACGCAGACCCAACCTCGAGCGGGATCTGCGTCATTGGAACCTCGGATTCATCTCCGGCCATAGGTTCCGAACCACGTGCATCCGCGGCCATCGAGCCTGATCGGGCGCCGGTCGTCGAATTCAGTGTCGCAGACATCTTCCGGCACTCACCTTTAGGTGATGTGCTAAACTCATTAAAAACCCTCTCCTTAGCAGGGGACTCACAGCCGAATTATGTCTGTTTCGAACTGGAGGCTGATGACAGGGAATTTCGCTTCCCACCCACCTCCCACTTCATAGCCACTATCGAAGACTTAACCGACATGCTCGATTACGGCTCCGAAGACATCGACGGTATGGACGACGATGCCGAAGAGGAGCAGGGCCAAAACCCGCCGTTTACCGGGTGCTAGACGGCCACTTCTTCGTACGACGTGTACATGGTGGATACAGCTAAAGAGAACAATGGCGATAACGAGAAGGATCCAGTCGAGGATAAACCTCCTGACACACAGCCAAAACGCCGACGTCAGCAGCGCCGCTCTAAATCACGCCGTGGAAAATATAGCGATACCAACACAAGAGAAAACAATACTCCGGACGATGCCGAAGACAAGGAATACCCCGTTGAGCCAACCTCCGAACAGGACGAACGGGAGGACGGGCGAGTCATCCCTGATGAACAGGCCGTAAACGAAGACTCGGAGGATAGTAATTATCTTCCACTATCTGAGGATGAGGTGAGCCTTGGCAACAAGGATTTCATCGCGCCTGAGGAACCTCTCGAGCAGGAGCGCTTTAAGCGCCGGCTAATAGCCACTGCGAGGAGCCTGAAAAAGAAGCAGCAACAGCTTCAAGCTGATCAAGATCTGCTCAACGACAGATGGACTAATGTCCTGGCAGCCGAGGAATACGGCCTCGAACGCCCAATAAAAAGTTACCCGAAGCGCAAATTGTTACCCCAATTCGACGATGAGGCATTGGAGCCCGTACCATCATCGTGTAATGCGGCTGATCGACCACCACGCGGCCGGGATAAAGCGGCACCTCAAGCCGAACACCAACCCGTCCTACCTCACCATAAAGGTAGAGATAAAACAGCTCGGGGTTATACGTGTGACCTATGGCAGGACCTAAAGAACATAGCAGGTCAGACCAGATCGATCTACAGCTCGCGGGGGCGTGCCCTGACATGCGACGACGGCCATCTGGCCGTACATGTCAGACATAAGCACGCTTGGGCCGAAAATCACAGACATACTACATCCAAGCTACGTCACGACTTGGCCCGATACAGAGGCGCCGCACACCCCCTCTGCTTCACTGACGAAGTAATGGAGCATGAGTTCCCAGAAGGGTTTAAGCCCGTAAATATCGAATCGTATGATGGAACAACAGATCCTGCGGTATGGATTGAGGATTTCCTTCTCCATATTCATATGTCCCGCGGAGATGACCTCCACGCCATCAAATACCTCCCGCTAAAACTCAAAGGGCCAGCTCGGCATTGGTTAAACAATCTGCTTGAAAACTCTATTGGCAGCTGGGAGGACTTGGAAGACGCCTTCCGCGACAACTTCCAAGGCACATACGTACGACCTCCAGATGCTGATGACTTAAGTCACATAGTTCAATAGCACGGAGAGTCAGCCAGGAAATTCTGGACTAGGTTCCTAACTAAAAAGAACCAGATCGTCGACTATCCGGATGCCGAAGCCCTAGCGGCCTTTAAGCATAGCATCCGCGATGAATGGCTCGCCCGTCACCTCGGCCAAGAAAAGCCGAAGTCCATGGCAGCCCTCACGACACTCATGAGCCACTTTTGTGCGGGCGAGGATAGTTGGCTAGCCCGTAGCAATAACACGGCAAGCGAAGCGGGCACCTCTGAGGCCAAAAACAACAATGGCAAGCCCCGACGCAACAGGCACAAGCGTCGAAGCAACGGTGACAATACCGACGACACGACAGTCAACGCCGGATTCAGTGGCTCCAAGTCCGGTCAGCGGAAGAAGCCATACAAAAGAAACAATCCGGGACCATCCAGCTTGGACCGCATACTCGATCGCCTATGCCAGATTCATGGCACCCCAGAAAAAGCAGCCAATCATACCAACAGAGACTGTTGGGTTTTTAAACAGGCCGGCAAGTTAAATGCCGAGAACAAGGAGAAGGGGTCACAAAGTGAGGACGATGACGAGGAGCCCCGGCCACCGAGCATAGGGGGACAGAAGAAGTTTCCCCCCCAAGTTAAAATGGTGAATATGATATACGCTACCCATATCCCCAAGAGGGAGCGCAAGTGTGCGGTCAGGGACATCTACGCGATGGAGCCAGTTGCCCCAAAGTTCAACCATGGTTTTCCTGTTCGATCACTTTCGATCGCAGGGACCATCAGACCAGTATCCGTCATGGCGGTTCAGCCGCCCTGGTCCTCGACCCAATCATTGATGGATTCCATCTCACGCGAGTCCTCATGGATGGTGGCAACAACCTGAACCTGCTATATCAGGATATAGTGCGCAAAATGGGCATTAATCCCTCAAGGATCAAGCCCACAAAGACTACCTTTAAAGGAGTCATACCAGGTGTAGAGGCTTGCTGTACGGGCTCAATCATACTAGAGGTTGTCTTCGGATCCCCGGAAAACTTCCGAAGCGAAGAGTTGATCTTCGATATCGTCCCCTTTCGCAGTGGCTATCACGCACTGCTTGGACGAACCGCATTTGCCCGATTCAACACGGTGCCACACTAAGCTTATCTCAACCTCAAGATGCCCGGACCACGCGGCGTCCTAACAGTCAATGGAAACACGGAACGCTCCCTCCGTACCGAGGAACACACCGCTGCTTTAGCAGCAGAAGTACAGAGCGGCCTTTTCAAGCAGAACCTTAGTTCGGCGGCCGAGCTCCCGGACACCGTGAAACGAGTCCGGACTACCCTGCAGCAGGACAGCTCAGCTCATCAAGAGATCGACTAGCAATTTGGCCTCTGTCCCAGTCCTGACCAAGTGGCGGCGTTCGTACCGTGCGTGCATAACTACGCACTCAAAATACCATGGGCATAGACGGAGGCATAACTAGATGATGATCCATAATACGGCTCGACCTCTCCTGGACACACATACTTTCACTTTTTCTTTTTTCTCCTTTTCAGGTTTCTCTTCCATAGGCCTTCCCTGACGGCCTGATCACCGGTCCTTTCGAAGGATAGATACACCAAGACGACAAGAAGCACGGACGTATAGGGAAATTTCTAGTTGGTCTCTTTAAACGATCACTCTACCTGTTTTCAGGACCCGCACGCAGCTCTCCCTTGGTCGTGGCATATTAAATAGCCCTGCTGCTTATTGCACTACTTATATAAAATACGCTTTGACGTATTAATCAAACTATAATGGAAACAGTTTGTGGCCCAGCTTCTGCGGCACTAGCTTGCTACTCTTCCTTTTAAATCTTATTGCACCCGTAAACTTTGGTACGCTTTCATCTGCCAGGGGCTTCACAGCGCCCCACGATGCGGCAACAAAGTCCGAACACTTTTTTAAAGTATAGTTCGGCACCCCGAATTCAGCATTATATGCATTGGCTCCGAATCATGTCTTTGGTCAATAGTTGGGTTGCCCGGCTCCTGTGCTTACTACCTTATGTTCCGCTATATCGGCTAGGGTAATAAAGGGAGAACTACTGCGATTGTGTCCTGGTTTATCCGGATGAGCACCTCAGTAGAGAAAGCTGAAAACTGACTGTCATGATGCGGCGTGAGCCGGTCAGCTCTTCGGAGGTTTCAAATCTTTAGCGATTTTTCCGCATTATGCGATGAATCGGTTCTTACCCGGTCAGGTGTTTACAGCACCCTAGTTCGGATACTAGGGGCTGCGCCCAAATTTTTATTGTCAAACTCCTATGGCTACGTGAGGGTGATAAAGCCACATAGTCCAATTGCCTAGTTCGTTGCGCTAAACACCTCCTTCAAGGACCAAACAATTGGATCAAGAGTGTTTAGATTCCATCCCGAACACCCCCATACTACCTACGTGGGGGCTGAAGCCGACGACTGGCACTACAAAAAAAACACTTCCGTGATGATACGTGTTTGTCACAGTAGGTCGCGTTTTTTGTCATGCATGTACATCCATGGCGATTTTATGACAGAATCAAGATAGTCATACCTGTGCTGTCGTAGAAGTGTTCCATGACATTACCAAAATTATCATCACGGAAGTGTGCACTTCCATGACGATAAATCGCGCGTCACACAAGTGCTTTCGTCAAAGGTGACCGACATGTGGCATCCATCGTAACGGAACGCCGTTAAGCTATCGGGTCAGGTTTTGGATCCGATAACCCGTTAACAGCCCCGACCAATGGGGATTTTCCACGTGTAAAATCATCATTGGCTGGAGGAAACACGTGTCGGCTCATCATTGGGACAGATGTCATCCACTCATTGGACAGAAGGCGCCTATGATACGTCGACACGTGGCATGGCCCAACAGAGGCCCATTCCTGTGAAAAGGCCGGCCCGTTTGACTTGGTCAAAAGGTGGCAGGCCGGCCCATGGAAAGCCTGTTAACGGCCTGTTCGCATATAGCCCATTTACAGCCCGCTAACCCAAGGCCCGTTACGCCCTATCCGAATTAGGCCCAGTAGTGTGATCTGGGCCATCCAATATGATTCCAGCCCGTTTTCACTTCTGGCCCATGTATGGCCCATGACGTCTTTCGGCCCATATGAGGCCCTATGTAACTCTTGGCCTATTAACAGCCCGTGGTGAAACTGGCCCGTAATGAACAATGTATCACTTTACACCCATTAACGACCCGTGGTGAAACTGGCCTGTAATGAACAGTGTATCACTTTATACCCATTAACGGCCCGTTATTCCGTTGGGCCGTTTCCAACCCATGTTATCTTTCGGCCTTCTCAGAGCCCATTTATTCTTGGGCTCATTTCCAGCATTCGTTTACTTACGGCCCGTTACTGTCATTTTCTGCTTGTGGGCCAAATTCAGCCCGTGGTTACAGTCGGCCCGTTTGTGGTCCGTTAATACGTTAGGCCGTTTTCATAGCGTCATCAAATACGGTCTATTAACGATGGCCCATTATGGTTGGCCCATGAATGGACGATTCCAACTCTAGCCCGTTTACGGCCATAATGCGGCGTGTTATTGGCCCATGTTTGGCCAATCGATCATACGACCCGTATAAGGCCCATTGATGATACGACCCATAGAAGGCCCATTGTTTCTACGGCCCGTAGAAGGCCCACTGTTTCTACGGCCCGTAGAAGGCCTACTGTTTCTACGGCCCGTAGAAGGCCCACTGTTTCTATGGCCCGTAGGAGGCCCAGTGTCACTACAGTAAATATTAACCCATGGTTATTGTGGCCTAGTTTTAAAAAATAGGTTATTGCAGCCACTAGCAAACCGCGGAAAAAGAACTGCACTGAGTACAAGCAAACAAATAAACAAGACAACAAGGAAATAAATAAGCAAGCAACTTATGCTAGGCTATCACGGCTATTACACATATTACATCCACTGGGCATCAAAGTTCGCCACCAGTGCAAATATAGGGAACAAAGCAGCATATAAACGCCGCAATAAAACAAGTCCAGAACTGAAACCACTTCAGAAGAGTTTAAGAAACAATATCCCGGGTACCCATAATGCTGGCAAGATGCTTAGCAAGCTTATTAACTTTCTCTTGTTTGGCGCTTAAATCCTCCAGCGCTTGCTGTTGCACAAGAAAGTACGCATCTGAATTCTGCAGGGACTTCCTCAGTCCTTCGGCTTCTTGCCGTAGCACAACTGACTGATGCCTTTCAGGTTGTAGCTGAGACTGAAGAAGCCGAAGTGATTCAGGCAGCGAGTTCGAAGAGCTTGTGCCAGCGGTACTGGCCAGTAACTCGAATACTACATCAACGCAGGACAGTGGGGTTTTCTCACTGTCTACAAGATCGTTTATCACCTTTCTTGGAGACCAACAGGGTTGTCTCACTATCTTGAACCTTATCTACATTACTTTCTCTACCATTGCATAGTGGGGTGCTCTTCTCCAATATTCTGTTTGCATACTACAAGAGAAACAAGCAGACACATCACAGGTTTAGCTTGTAGTATACGAAACTCATTTTGGTAAACCGGTTCAGTAGTAAGGTGGACATGATAACAGCATGAAACAAACATATATCTATGTACTATGGTCACTGTATTGTCCATATCATTCTAGTTTATGTTCCCTAATCAAGATAGAGACACAGTTCAACTCATATATTTTTAAGACACAGCAGCATAGACCGAATATAAGTGTGAGAAACTACACAGCATTGGCAGCACTTGTAATGTGCATCACATGAGAACATAACTGTTTATACAACTTAAACTAAAATCAACATAGAGCAAGAAGTTAGAACATCAATGCAGTTAAGGAAATAGGTTTAAAACATACATGTTGCGCCATTGGAGTTTCAATTGGATCCTTTAAATTTGAAAGTAGTTGGTATGAGTAAATACAGTGATGCAACAGCAAAGGAGTATGGACCATAGCTACGGAATCTGAACTTAGAACAGTTGCTCTTCTACTTTAAACGTGGAGTTTGGGTTAGGTGTGGTGGTCTT
This sequence comes from Triticum aestivum, assembly GCF_018294505.1. Taxonomy (NCBI): domain Eukaryota; kingdom Viridiplantae; phylum Streptophyta; class Magnoliopsida; order Poales; family Poaceae; genus Triticum; species Triticum aestivum. The sequence goes on along the minus strand of NC_057802.1, from coordinate 353,439,891 downwards.
CGTGCTTTGGGCACTGCAGTAGCTTTACAAACTGCTCGTGCGGGGGTACTCTGTGGTGGACATGGTGCTTTGTCAACTATAAGTGGGTTATTATCCGCTGGGGTTGCGGTTAGATGGGTTGTAGCTGGTTCTTTGCCCAACGGTCTAAGTGTGCAATCTGGAAGAGTCTCGATTATGTGTGGTGGGGCTAGTTTGTGGGCCAGTACAACCATGGTTCTATCTGCATCGACGGGTAGCACTATCTATTGTGAAGAGCGGGTTTTTGCTCCCTTAGATACTGCCATCACCCCCTCCAATTCAAATGGCTGATAAACAAGAAAAGAAATTGAACGTACAGACATTGTATGATAGACAGATGTGCTAATTCACATATATGTTGTCTAGCCAAACAGGACAGCATGACACAATTTCACATATATGATGCCTAACTAAACAGGATAGCATGACACAGTTTCAGATATATGATGGATAACTTAACAAGATATAATGGCATAATTCAACATATGATGAGTACCTAAACAGGATGACATGACAAAACTATATGATGTCTTTCTAAAATAGGTTGGGATGAAATAATTCACATACATGTTGTCTAAGTATACAGGATGGCATGATATAATTGACATAATTGATTCATATACTAAGCAGCTGGCACTCGCATGTATGCAAGACACCATATGCATCATATGAGAAATATAAACATTGCAACTTAGAGCATACACCTCAGGTGGGATATAGGACTGATCATCTGTCTCTGAATCCTCCTTTGAGGAGCTCCCTGTAACCATCGAGATATATGCTTCAACAGGTACCATTGCCTGCTCTGAAGACCTTGTTTTCACTCCAGATTTTTCCATAACCGGCTCAAATGGCTGATACACATGAAGAGTAGTTCAATATACATAGATTGTCGACAAATGGAATACGTAATGAAAAAAAAGATGGCATGAGATAATTCACATATATGATGCCTGGCTCCATGGCGGTGCATAATTCACATATGTGATAACTGGCTGAAAAACATGGCATTGCATAATTCACATATCTGATATAGAAAGAAAATAGGAGGCATTCACACAAAGCATGTCTAATCTAAGCAGATGGCATGGCAATGCAAGACACCATATGCATGATATGAGCAATATAACCCAGCCAAGTTAGAGCATGCACCTCGGGGAGGGGGGGGGAATACGACTAGTCCTCTCTCTCTGAATCCTCCTCCGAGGAGCTATCTGTAACCAGCAAGAAATCTGCATCGACAGGTAGCACTGACTGCTCAGAAGACCTTGTTTTCACTCCAGATTTTCCCATGACCGACTCAAATGGCTGATGCACAGGAAGAGTAGATGAATGTATAAACATTGTTGACAAATGGAATACATTATGGAAAAAATATGGCACAATACAATTCACATATACGATGACTGGCTAAACAGGATGGCATTGCATGATTCACGTATATGATGCCTGGCTAAAGAAGATGGCATTGCATAATTCCCATATACTCCCTCCGTTCCTAAATATTTGTCTTTTTAGAGATTTCAAATGGACTACCACATACGGATGTATATAGACATATTTTTGAGTGTAGATTCACTCATTTTGTTCCGTATGTAGTCACTTGTTGAAATCACTAAAAAGACAAATATTTAGGAATGGTGGGAGTATGATATAGAAACCAAACAGGTGGCATTCACACAAAGCAAATCTAAACTAAGCTGATGACATATAAGATGTATAATGTAAGCAATGCAAGGCGCCATATGCATGATATGACCAACATCAGCATGCCAGGTTAGAGCAAACACCTCAAGTGGTAAACATGCGTGGTCGGCTCCTTCTGAATCTCCATCTGAACAGTTATCTTCCTTTGGAATACAATCTGAAAATGCAGGAGGGGGGGGGGCACTTCGCCCACCATGGAGCGGCGTCTGCATGACATTATATTCGCACGCAACGGTCTTCTCTTTTTCTCTACATGTTCAGTACGATTGTGTACAATATCTGACATGCATAATAAAAAAAATAGTTAGATTTTGTAAGGCCTAAGGGGTGCATGCAAAAATCAAGACTGATGGTAGCAAACGAGTGGATTGATCCAAAACTAATGATAGCATGTAGATTATAGCTTCAGTTTAAAAAGATAGACAATGGATCATCTATTGTTTGTTGCCCACCCAACATGAACCACATAGAAGACCCCAGATGAACCAGATAGTAGACAGATACTATTCATTGCTGGCTCAATATGAGACCCATGGGCAATTCAAAACTCAAGATTGAACGATAAAGTAGCAGGTAATAATAACCGATGTATAACGTAAGCAAACATGAAAGACTGCGACCTCTCTTCCGGAACTGTGTAGTCCTCAGGTTCATCTGCTCAGTCGATGATGGTAATGCAGTTGGCGTGGCTGCCGGCAACGGGGAAGATGATCTGAGGCGGCTAAAGGAAGTCTACGGGGGGATCTCTGCTGCAGTGAACGCTTCTGTCGATGGTGCACCTCAGGTGGGGTGGATGACGGCCCGGCAGGAGTAGGACATAACACACAGAGTTTTCTTTGACGCCTATCTGAAAATGAAGTAAATCTGTAAGGGCTCCTTAGAATTGGAGGATTCTATAAACACAGGGACAGGAAAATCACAGGAATAGGATAGGAATGCACGTGCAAAACAGAGCATTTGGAAACATAGGATTTCAGTCAACCTGGGTGTTTGGCTCACATGAATTGGAAGAACAGAGGAATGGAGAAACAAAGTGATGCGACGAGTGTACAACCTCTTTGGCATAGCCTTGTGGACCTCAGCATCATTGGGTTGGACGTGGAGGATGGTGATGATGCTGGTGTGACTGTCGGAGGCGGGGAAGAAGATCCGAGGCCTCTGGAAACGGCGCCAAGGGTACTGCTCTGCTGTGATGGACGGTTCCGTCGTTGGAGTAGCTCCGCTAAGGTGTATGGCGACGAGGCTGAAGCATGACAAGACAGACAACATTAATCTGAAGTGGGACCCTAATATCATCTGCAATAGATGATGTAAAATACATCACCAAAAAGTGCTAGATGTAAATCGCATCAGCCGCGCCACGACCACTCCGACAGATGCTGTAAGTACTGCTCACTCTGAACTTAACTGAAGAAAATGAACTTCACAGTCGAAACTGAATTTTACTGTCGAAACTGATTGAACTAGTAACAGAGCATTGCAATAGATGTTTAGGGCGTTCGAGCACTAGTAGCAGAGAAGCAGTGATCTAAATCAGCAGACGCTCGAGTAGGGAACGCACTAGCAGAGAGCAAGTTGTGCAGTAGCACCGCGAGCGAGTGCTAAAGCAGCAACTCATGTAGATGCCGGAGCTCGTGCAACAGCAGCAGCAGCGCAAGCGAGAGCAAGAGTAGAGCAGCAGCACAAACGAAAGCAGGAGCAGTGCAGCAGCGCGACCGACAGCAAGAACAGAGCCGCAATGCGAGCGTGAGCCGGAGCAGCTGCAACTAGTGCCGTTGTGGAAGTCGCCGCCGAGGAAGCAACGACATGGGGGAGAGACGCCGTGGATGATGTGGCCGGCGACGGCGACGTCGATGGAGACATGCCATGTCTGCTCGGTATCGAGCACCGGCAGCCCCGTGAGATCGAATAAAAGATAAAATGCAGCGGTGAGTGTAGAACCTCCTTGGTGGCACCGAGTTGGCCTCGGCTTCATCGGAGGAATTGGTGAGGGTGTTGCGGTTCCGGTGGGGCAGGTCAAGACGGCGCTGTGGGGATTGAGCTGGCGCGATAGATGAGGCGAACATCAGGGCAGCTCCTTGGAGGTGGAGGACGGGGCGGCTGATCCGGCGGGACGACGAGATCGACAACGGATCCTCATCCGGTGCGGTGGATGAGGGACGGCGAGCTGTTGCGGTGGACGACGTAGTCGGGGAAGAGTCTCCGGCTGGGCGGCGGTCGGGAGGCCGACGGAGGAGCGTGGGGTTTTGCGGGTTTTGCCGGCCTCGGTGTACGAATGCGGGGGGGGGGGGGGCGAAGGGGGAGGGGGAGCCAAGCTTAGGGACGCGCTTGTCCAAAATGTAGGGTAAGTTACCAACGTACCCCCACCGGTTTTGACACCGCGACGTGGAGCTTCATTTCCGGCTGAGGGGTAGAAGGGGGATTTCGCGTGTCTGGGCTGCGGGAGCGATTTCGGATGAGGAGGGAGTTCTCGCGCGCGTCCAAATTTCGGGATAACAAGGCGCGGTGCGGGTTGAAGAAGCGGGAGTTTCAAAGCAGGTGAGACAAAAGATACTCGAGCTTGAAAATTTCGGGATAACAAGGTGCGGATTCCTTGTTCGGCAGAACAAACTTAACGTGTAAAAAAAACAATTCATACAAGACACAAGAGAGTCATGTCCCCTTTTACTATATTGCTATAGATGCCATTGAAAAAACTACAAGAAAAATGTAAAAAAAATTGGGAGAACAAAATTACCCTGCACAGTACCAAATCGATTCGCACTTCCCTCAACAACAACAAAAAACAAATCAATTCCCACCAAAGAAAGAGTAATGTCCCTTTTTATATGATTACAGATGCCATGATCTCAAATTTCAATTTTTGAATCCACGTTATGTTGAATTCGAATATATCGTTAGGTGACCTTGCGGTTTATAATTGATGTAGTCGTACATTTTGATCTTCCATACGACGGAAAGTCTCATAATAGAGGATGTTGATGCTGCTGCCTCCATCCATGAGCACCTTAGTGAACATATATCCTCCCACCTGAGGAGCCACCACCAGGGCCAAGTGACCCGGATTATCCACCCATGGAGGGTGATCCTCCCTGCTCCACACTATAGGCTGCTCGGACCACCGCAGGTAGCGCGGAACCGCCGACTCAACAACATTCACTGCCCTCTTATGAAGCTTCTGATCTCGCTTACACAGACTGATGGTAAACACATGATACTGTCCGCCGCTAAGCTACTTTGGATTGGTCTGATAACCCCCTTGCTGCGGTTGATGACCCTAGCCAGACTGCTGAGTAAAGCCCCCTTGACCGTTCTGAGGACCGGAATTTGAGCCGCCACCTGGGCCATGAAAGCCGCCGGCGCCTGAGCCGCCGCCCGGGCCATTGTAATTCTTAAAGGCCTTCATGATTGCACAATCCTTCCACAGATGAGTCGCTGGCTTCTCTCTAGAGCCATGCCTTGGACAAGGTTCATTCAATAGCTGCTCCAGCGTCGGACCTGACCCGCCGCCTCAGGGAGGGGGCCTCCCCTTGCGTCGCTGGTTATTACCTTGTGAGCTGGCGTTGGCTACAAACTCTAGGCTGCCATCGGCCTTGCGCTTGCCTCCTCCTTGGTTCCCCGGGTTAAACTGAGGACCCTTGCCATTGCCATTCTTCTTTCCCTTCCCTGTCCTTTCATCATCTGAAGGGGAATCCTTGGTACCATCAGAATCGGCGTGCTTGACAAGAGCCGCCGTTAGTGTACCCATATCACTGCAATCACGCTTAAGCCGTCCGAGTTTCATCTTCAGGGGCACAAAACGACAATTCTGCTCCAGCATTAGAACCGCTGAGCCGGCATCCATCTTGTCTGACGAGTGTATGATCTCCTTAACCCGGCGAACCCAATGCGTCGTAGACTCACCCTCCTGCTGCTTACAGTTAGTCAAATCCACAATTGACATAGACTGCCTACAGGTATCTTTGAAGTTTTGGATGAATCAGGCTTTCAGCTCAGCCCAAGACCCAATGGAATTCGGTGGCAGCCCTTTCAACCAAGTGCGGGAAGTCCCATCTAACATCATGGTGAAATACTTAGCCATGGCCGCCTCACTGACCTCCAGCAGCTCCATAGCCATCTCATAACTCTCGATCCAGGCTGCAGGCTGTAAGTCTGCTGTGTAATTAGGCACCTTCCTAGGGCCTTTGAAGTCCTTGGGTAGACGCTCATTGCGGATAGCCGGTACTAAACAAGGGACACCCCCAGTCCTGGTGGGGATACCCACGTCGACGGAAGTCGTCGGATAAGCTGGGGGGTCTGGTAAGCCGTCAATTGAGGCACTTGCTCCGCCTCTTGCCGCGCTCTGTCCTGGTCTGCTGCGTGAAAGGCTCCATTATGAGCCGGGCCGTGGCCAGGGGGCGGGTCATGGCGTCGGACGTTACTTGAGCCGGTTGCTGAGACCATGTGCCGGCTATAACTCGGGCTCTGGCCTGGACGAGGGGTCGAGTGGATCCTGTCCCGGCTGTAGGAGTATGCCTCTTGCTGCGCCAGTGCTGTCTGAAGGAGTTCCCTGACCCGGCGGGTTTCAATAGCCGTCGGAGAGTCGCCGTCAACTGGGAGAGCCGCCAGCCGTGCTGCCGTAGCGACCATGTTCTCCAGCGGGTTATTATAATGACCCGGGGGTATTGGCACATACTGAGGCGGGGCAGGGGGCACCTGGGGAGGCCCCATCACCCGTGGCTGAATAGGGGCTCCAGACCCGGGCACTATGACCCCTGGCGGGTTACTAGACCCTGCACCTGGCGTGTTGAAGAGGTTGCGTGGATCGTAAACCGGAGGGAGTCGAGATTGGGTCTTTTGATACCTCCTTCTCATGACCTCATTGGACGCGTTCTGATCCATCGTGAGTTGGAAGGACTGCGCCTGGATCAGCTGAGTTTGGGCATCGAGAGCCGCCCTTTCTGCAGCCATCCTGATCCCTTCCGCTGCAAGCTCCTCCTTAGCTTTCACTAGATCCAATTTTAACTGTGCCACCTCCGCATCATGCTGAGATTGATCCGCCGGGTCAACCGTGGCGGTTAACAGGGCCGTCATCTTGTCCGTGAGGTCCATCAGCACCTGAGCTGGAGAAGGCACCGGGTTTCCTGCTCCAGCAGCGGGGTTCTGAACAGGCTGCGCGCCAGCCATAAAGACTCCAACCTGACTTGGCGGCTCAAACGGGTCCGGAATACTGTCACCATCGGAACAACCCATGAGCCTGCCATCTTGAAGTTGATATAACGAGTTTGACTCATTGGTGGCCGACTCACCGTCAGAGCCGGCGGCCGCCTCATCACCAGACCCAGATAGATCAGAGGGCCCTCCATGGATACATCCCACAAACGCGCGCCTTAAGGCAGGCCGGGCCCGGGCGGGTTGTGCACGCTGAGCCGTCTCGATGAGATCGGCGCAGAGATCCGGCTCAGGGCCCAGCTCACCAATCTTGCCAATGAAAACATGAATCCCGCCGAAGGGGACCCGGTACCCGTACTCAATTGAGCCGGCATCGGGGCCCCAGTTTGCATCGTCGATGTAGAGCTTGCCACGATGACTCTTGGTCATCCGGCCCACAGCGTATCCCTTGAGCCCTTCGAAGCTGCCCTTCAAAAACTCAAATCCACCGTGCGCTAGCCCCACGGTGGGCGCCAACTGTCGTGGAATTGTCACGGCAGATGTCCTGGAGCTAGGACTTAGTCGTGGAGCCATCGCAACTAGGAAGCTTGAAGGGGTTAATGCGGGACAAGGAACACGAGGGTTTATACTGGTTCAGCCCCTTACGGTGAAGGTAAAAGCCTACGTCCAGTTTGATGTGGTATTGATTAGGGTTTCGATAACCAGGGAGCTAAACTGCTATGCCCGGCTCTCGATGAGATTGTTCTTGTCCCTAAACCGCTGCCGGGTCGTCCCTTTATATAGGGAGGCTGACACCCAGCAGCTCTCAGAGTTCCGGCCGGCTCATAAGAGTGTCCGGCTCGGACTCTCAACTATTCTTGCCTTACACTACAAGTTCTACCATAATAATGACTGCAACTACGGGCCTTAAGCCATATCTGGGTCTTAAGCCCATCTTTGGCCCACCGTCTTTAAGCTTGGCGCCGGGCTTCTGGCAGTGACCATATGAGTAACCCGGCCCCTCCTGGCGGGTGACTCTAAGGTCTATATCCTCAACAGAAAGGATGGAGTAATGAGGTGGAGCTGCAGCGGCAATAAGCATATAAGGTGGCTAACATACGCAAAGAGAGCGAGAAGAGAAGCAACGGAACGGTCGTCATCTAGCAATGACCAAGAAGTGATCCTGAACTCCTACTTACGTCATACATAACTCAGACCGTGTTCACTTCCCGGACTCCGCCGAGAAGAGACCATCATGGCTACACACGCAGTTGATGTATTTTTATTTGGGGTCAAGTGACAAGTTCTCTACAACCGGACATTAACAAATTCCCATCTGCCTCATAACCGCGGGCACGGCTTTCGAAAGATAATACCCTGCAGGGGTGTCCCAACTTAGCCCATCATAAGCTCTCACGGTCAACGAAGGATAAACCTTCTCCCGGAAAGACCTGATCAGTCTCGGAATCCTGGTTTACAAGACATTTCGACAATGGTAAAACAAGACCAGCAAAGCCGCCCGAATGTGCCGACAAATCCCGATAGGAGCTGCACATATCTCGTTCTCAGGGCACACCGGATAAGCGAAGCGTACAGGTACCAACATAACCTAAGTTGCCAAGGGACGGTCCCGCACGGTGCTCTAGTTTGGACCAGCACTCAGAGGAACACTGGCCCGGGGGTTAAAATAAGATGACCCTCGGGCTCGCGAAAACCCGGGGGAAAAGGCTTAGGCGGCAAATGGTAAAACCAAAGTTGGGCCTTGCTAGAGGAGTTTTATTGAAGGCGAACTGTCAAGGGGGTCCCATAAATCACCCGACCGCGTAAGGAACGCAAACTCAAGGAACATAATCCCGGTATAACAGTAACTAGGGCGGCAAGAGTGGAACAAAACACCAGGCATAAGGCCGAGCCTTCCACCCTTTACCAAATATATAGATGCATTAATTAAATAAGAGATATTGTGATATCCCAACATATCCATGTTCCAACATGGAACAAACTTCAACTTCACCTGCAACTAGCAACGCTATAAGAGGGGCTGAGCAAAAGCGGTAACTTAGCCAAACAACGGTTTGCTAGAAACGGATGGTTAGAGGCTGACATGGCAAAATGGGAGACATGATATAGCAAGTGATAGGTAGCGTAGCATGGCAATAGAGCGAACAACTAGCAAAGCAAAGATAGAAGTGATTTCGAGGGGTGGTCATCTTGCCTGCAAGGTTCTCAGAGTTGTCGAAAACTTGATCCTCGTAAGCATACTCAACAGGTTCCTCGTTCATGAACTCGTCCCCCGGCTCTACCCAAGACAAGAACACAAGCAAACGAAACCACAATCAACCACGAGAAATGCACAAGCAACATGATGCAAAACATGTATGGTATGCAAGATATGATATGCGGTGCATATGCGTGCTCCGGAAGGAAAAATGATGAACATGGCAGTAAATTGGCAAACCAAGCATGCCACTAGAAAGATGAGATGATTTCAGTCGAAATCGATATAAAGATCACCGGAAACGGATGCACGGTTTGCAAATGGCAAGCAAAACAAGAATGACACGAATCTGCGATTAACAGCATAATAGCACTTAGAATACATCCAGTAACTATGCTACAGCACTCTAACGGAGCAACAAAGCATATGGAAGTAATCTACAGGAGATGCTTGACAAAAGATGAACACTGAGCTATGGCTAGATCACAACATATCAAGCTCAAACAAGCATGGCAAAAGTGCAAAAGATAACAGGTTCACAGACTTTGTGAAAAACTGGACATGGCAGAAAACAGCATCAGGTAGCAATGTTCAGAGCACGAAATCAACATGCTACAGGAACTTAACATATCAAAACAAGGCATGGCAGTGTTCTACTAAATGCATATGACAAAAGTCCCTTACTGACAATAAGCCAAAAAGGACAAGAAGATATGATGGCAAGCATTGAAACATAGCAAGTTTCGTTATCAGGTTTCAGACTTGGCAGAAAACAGAGCATGGCAGAAATAATAATATGTAGGCCTCTTTGTGAGCTTGATTCACTCACTACAGAGCAATGCATGACAAAACTAGCATACCTACAGCAAGATGACATGTTTATGAAGTTAACCATGGCAAGGACACAAGCATAGCATGTATGGATCAACTACAATAAGCTTGGCAAAATTGCATATCTTGTTAAAAATCTGCCAGAAATATTTTATAGCAAAAGTAGAGCAAGATTGGGTCATGCTATGGCACTTCATAATTGCAAACAGTTGCAGGAATGGATCAATTACAACTAAAACTACAAAACATCCTTACTGAATATCCCCAAAATATGCATAGATCTCTCTGTAGCATCAAGTTTACATGGCAACAAAATAACAGCAGACAAAGACTTAAAGAAATCACCAAGTCCCTGAAATCGGAAATATTACGGAGCCTACTTTGCATGCTTGTGCTAGTCACCACAGTGATTATAAAAAATACATGGAATACACCTTTGGAAAGATGGCATGGCATACTTCAAAACACATGTAGAGCTCATGCCCATAAGATGCGCGGAATAAATGATACAATAATGACAAATCTCCAAGTTCTGATAAGAACCAGCAGATAACAGCAACTAGCCCTCTTCCAAGTTCTGATAAGAACCAGCAGATTTGGGCATCAAGATGACCTCTAATTAACATGGTGCAATTGAACAAAATGTAGAGCATCACGAGACGAACAATTTGACATATTACACGCGTGAATCGGAGCTACATGCAAGAAGTTATGGAGCTGTGAAGAGAGGCATATGCTGTGAAAATTAAGGACTTGGAGAAATTAGGGGGGGGGGGCGAGAAAGTCAATGCTACAGTGACTTGCCGATCGGATCTGGGAGAGAGCTCGGGCTCTGCCCGCCGGCGACGAAGGAGAGGAAGGCGAGGCGGGGCGGCGGCCGTAGAGAGGAGGAAGGGGACGTCGACGGCGGCGGCTCCTCGGGCAGCGCGCCCCGGGCGGCAGCGGCGCACGAGAACGGCGGCGGCGAGCGGGGCACGGCGGCCGGCGGCGGCGACCGTGGCGGCGCGGGAGGCGGCGGGGAAGGACGGCGGAGGCGCGGGCGCTCGGGGCCCGGTCGCGGCGCGGGCGGGCCGGCCTCGGGCCCGGCGGGCCGCGGCGGCGCGGGGACGGCGGCGGTGACGTGGCAGCCCCGGATTGGCTGCGTGCGCGGTGGCGATTTCGTCCGGCGGCGCTGGACGCGTCCGCCCGCGGAGAGGAGATTTTTAGGGTTACGGGAGACTGCGAATGTTATTTCGGAATGCTCACATATTTATAGGTAGAGGGAGCTAGGAGGCTCCAAATGAGGTGCGGTTTTCGCCCACACGATCGTGATCGAACGCCCTAGAGCATGGAAGAGAGTTTGGTGGGTTTTGGGCTGGTTTTGAGGGGGGTTCTTGCTGGACACTTAAATGGACTTTGCGGATGCCCGGTTAACCGTTGGAGTACCAAACGACCTCCAAATGGAACGAAACTTGACCGGTGGTCTCCGGTTGGTATATTAAGGCCACTTGACAAGCCTCGGTCCATTCCGAGAAAGTTTGACACCCGCACACGAAAGAAAACAAGAGGGATCCGCCGGAGGAGATAGGAGCGCCGGATTGCAAAATGGACAACGGGGAAAATGCTCGGATGCATGAGACGAACACGTATGCAAATGCAATGCGGATGATGACATGATATGAAAATGCATGACATGACAAAATGCAAAACGAAAGACAAAACCCGACCACGGAGGGAATATCATAGCACATAGCCGAAAATGGCAAGAGTTGGAGCTACAAATATGGCAAGTTACATGCGGGGTGTTACACCCTACTACTCCCACCGCTGGCCATGCCATCCCTCTACTCACCCACACCCCCTGTTATTCTGCGGCGACGGCAGCCTCACACCGCAGCGAACCAGTGAACCATCGTACTCCTCTACGCGTGGGCATCCACTGCCGCGTCTTCCCCGGCTCCGCGTCGTCCCCTTCCTAGGCCTCGCCGTCGTCCACCGCCCTGGTGCTCTCGGCGCGGCGTGGTCAACGTGGTCAAGGAACGGCTTCCATCGGACGTGGACTGTACGTGGAGAGGCTGACAGCTGGGTCCACGGCCGCAGCAAGGAAGTGCCTCCTTATTACGTGCAAAATAATTATTCCTCCACCTGACAGCGGGGACCCACCGGACGGGCCACCGTATTTCGCAAAAAAAATGTTTGCCCCTGACTGCTGGGACCCACCAGCTACATCTTTGCACGCAAGGAAGTGCGTCCGAAAAAAAACGATTTGCCCCCCTGACTGCTGGGACCCACCAGCTACATCTTCGCAGGCAAGGAAGTGCCTGACAGTCGGGATCCACCTAGTCGAAGCGTACGTAGCGTTGTCATTCTGGTCGCGAACGTGTACGTACATATATACTGGTGGATGTAGAGGCGCGCACGTGTTGTAGTAGAGGCGCGTACGTGTCGTAGTAGAGGCGCGCACATAGCATGTACACGTACATACAGCGGCCAGGGTGCAAGAAAGAAAATGCAGCCACGTATGTGTACATACGGGCGGGGTCTCGAACGCCTACTCGCGCATACATACGGCCAGGGCTCGTGTACATGGCTGGGTCGGAACGGAGAAATAGCGTCGTCGTCGTGTTCATGGGGAGGCAACGGAATGCGTCGTGTTCATCGGGAGGCAATGAAACGCGAGGGAGCCAACCGGCTGGGTCGGAACGGAATGCGTGGTCGTGTTCATCGCGAGGGCTTGGACGGAACAGGCGATGGAAACGAGGCCTGGCGTACCGCACAACGGAGGAAACGGACCTCCTACATTCGGAACGGGGCCCTGTTGATCGAGAGGGGTCTGGCGTACCGCAAAATGGAGGAAACGGACCTCCTACGGTCGAAACGGGGGTCCTGTTGATCGGGAGGGGTGTGGCGTACCGCAAAACGGACGAAACGGACCTCCTACGGTCGAAACGGGGATCCTGTTGATCAGGAGGGGTGCGGCGTACCGCAAAACGGACGAAACAGACCTCCTACGGTTGAAACGGGGGTCCTATTCATCGGGAGGGGTGTGGCGTACCGCAAATGGGACTCCACGGGATACTGTTCATCTCCACCGTCGACCTCCTCCAGCCTCCACGGGCTCCTGTTCATCCAGCCTCCACCGCGCGCTACTCCACCGGCTACTATTCAACCACCCCTCCACGGGCACCCCTCCACCGTCAACTGTTCATCCAGCCCTTCACACCACGGGGTCCTGTTCAACCACCCCTCCACGGGCACCCCTCCACCGTCTACTGTTCATCCAGCCCTCCACCACACCACGGGGTCCTGTTCATCCAGAGGCAACGCCACCGCTCATTGTTCATCCACCCCCCCGCAACGCTAACTGTTCATCCCAGAGGCAGCATCGATCGGCTTCAGTTAGCAGCAGTAGCGAAGGAATCGCTCGATCGGGTTAAGTTAACAGCCATCGATCGATCGCTCGGGTTCAGTAACGCGTAGCCTGCAGTGCAATCGCTCTGGTTCAGTTAGAGCCCAACGCCTCGCTCGGGTTCAGTTAGAGCCAACGTCCCGCACACACGCGCGTATGTGTACGAGAGAAACACGCATCGCTCGGCCCCCGACCTCCCACCGTAACCGGGAACTCGCCGAAATTTTCCTCGCCCTCGCTTCTACCATGGTTTTTTCCGTCATGGACGGCCCAAAGAATGTCATGCAGCTGCGTCTCCGGCCCGCCCAGGACGAAAAGCCCATTTTCTGTCATGATTTTTTTTCATAGAACTAGGATCCCACCACATCTATGATGATACCGGGTTTTGTCACAATTATCGTCATAGAAGTGCCATATGTATGACAGAAAAAAAATTTGTTCGGCCCAAAATATCACGGATGTGTCTTTTTTTGTAGTGTGGCCAACACTCAGATTTCATAAACACGGCCGCACAGGAGGTAAAATTTTAACAAGCATTATATTACATAATCGACTTTGTTTCATAATACAGGGCGAGGTAACATGAATGTATTCATTGAAAGATTACATTTTTCGCACATTGCTCCGCTACAATGCGGGATCCCTCCAGGACATCGCTAAAATACCGCTCGGGCATGCGGTGCTCCTTACCCTCGGGCGGTCCCTCAGTCGCGAGCTTGACGGCATTCATCTTCGCCCACTGCACCTTGACACGGGCGAAGGCCATTCGGGCACCTTCGATATAGACTGACCGCTTGATAGTGTCAAGCCGGGGGCAGGCATTGACCAGCCGCTTCACGAGCCCGAAGTAGCTGCTGGGTATGGCTTCGGTAGGCCACAGCCAGATTATTAAGTCCTTCATGGCCAGTTCGGCCATCCTATGCGGTTCGACCAGCTGTTTTAGGTGATCGCTAAAGGGCACCGGATGTTCTGGCGCAAGGTATTGCGACCAGAACGGCTTCTCCGTTAAGCTCCCCTCTTCGGCTCGGAAGAATTCCACATCGTCAGACACACTACGCGGCAGATTCGCAAAAGCCCCTGGAGAACTCCAAATCCGGGTTAGTAAGAGATACCTCTTCTTCACATACTTGCTTTGAATAATAAAAGCCTTACCTGCCGCGATTTTCTTGGCCTCTTTGATTTCCTGGAGGGCGCCCTGGGCTTCAACCCGGGCCTCTTGCGCGCTTTGGCGAGCCTTGGCGATTTCGGTCTCTTGATCCGTAATATTGCGCTCCAGGGACTCGCATTTCATAACAACGTCTTGGAGCTCCTGCTGGACCTCCTCAACCCTGGCCTCATGTTTTTCACGGGCGGCTTGCTCCTTTGCCGCTTTCTTTTTGGCCTCAACCAGCGCTTTCCTGAGGGTTTCCACCTCAGTCGCCGCTCCTACAAATATCATGGCACTATGGTCAGCACAAGTTATTCATCCTTTTCCGGATATACACAAGGTCATCACATACCTTGCTTGTCCTCTAGCTACTTTTTTACACGGCCGAGCTCCTCCTCGTCCCGTTCCAGATTCTTCTTTAGTCCGGAGACCTCAACAACATGAGAGGTTGCGGCCAACAACGACGCCTGCTTATTCACATAAGACATATTTAATTAGTTTCCTGTGAATATTACTTGATCCTCTGTCCGGCTTTTCTTTTGGAACACCGAACAGTGTCTCAGGGGCTACTGTCTATACTATGACATTCTTTTTACATAATTGTGCTGCTTACCTCAAAACCTGTTAGAAGGCTTGTGCAGGCTTCGGTCAGTCCGCTCTTAACGGACTGAACCTTCTCAACCACCGTACCCATAAGGGTACGGTGTTCCTCAACGATGGAAGCACCTCGCAGTGCTTCCAGTAGAGTATCCGGTGCCTCTGGTTGGACAGAGGTCACCGGTGGAACAGGCGCACCTCCTTCTTTCGAAGGAGGCTGCTCGCCTAAATCCGGAGCCGCACTGGCTTCCAGAATGGTATTCGGCTGAGGGCCACACTGGATACGGTCCCCATCGCCAGTCTCCATGGGGATTTGCTCCCCCATGTGTCCGGCGGCCGAGGTTTCACCCTCTGTCACCGCCCTGGTGGCCTCCTGCGTCTCTCCCTGGCCTGGGATCCTGCGGGACAACACCTCGGTGTCATCCATGGCCCTGGCAGAGGAGGCCGCCGGAAGGGACCCGCTGTCCATTACCTTCGGGTCCAGCGAATTCCCCGAAGATGAGGATCGCTCGAGGTCGGAACGAGCCGGACTACAAGTGCATGATTCGACACGTTAAAACTATGAAGTAGAGAGGTCGGATATATGGACGCATCCGGGTTTTTTTAGTACTCACAATTCGGCCAGGGGCTTGTTTCGGGGGCGCGGTTCTGGGCTGCTGTCGACATCCCACGCGGAGTTATCCGCGAGGGAGCCCTTCCCCCTGTTGGACGCCTCTGCCTCCAGATTTGTGGAAGCCGCCCTTTTCTTCCTTCCCCCTCAGGGGGGGAGTTGCTTTCTGCCTCCTCCTCGTCGTTGTCTTCGGCGGCGGAGGAGTGAGTCTTGTTGTCTTCGGACATCATTTCCGAAGCACCCTTGCGGCGGAGGCCACTTCTGGCCCCCTTGGCCTTCTTCTTGGCCTTCATCTCCGGCGTCTGGTAAGGCGCTGGGACCAGCATCTTCGTCAGAAGCGAGATGGATCGTTCCTCGGGCAGCGGAGCCGGACACCAAATCCGCTCCGCCTTCTGTGTCCAGCCCTAGAAAGAATAAATGGTGAGGCTTAGGTATCTTCCCTGAACAAGCAAGCAAAAGATACAACTTGAAATGCGAAAGACTTACCGCACTGGCGGGATGGGCCAGGGCGTGCCCACAGTCCTCGGTTGTCTCCGGCGGCGTCTCGTTGCCTTTGAAGAGCACCTTCCAGATATCTTCATGCGTAGTTCTGAAGAACTGTTGCAAGGTCTGGTGCTCGGCCAGATGGAACTCCCATAAATGGCAAGTCCGGCTCTGGCGTGGAGGGATCCGGCGAACTAGCATCACCTGGATCACGTTGACGAGCTTGATGTTCTTGTCCACCATGCTCTGGATGTGCGTTTGTAGCGTTGTCAGCTCGTCCGACGAAGACCAATTCAGGCCCTTCTCTAGCCAGGAGGTGAGCCGCATTGGGGCTCCGGATTTGGATTCGGGATCCATGGCCCAGGTGGCGTCGCGGGGATATGTGATATAGAACCACAGTTTCTGCCACTCTTTGACGGTCTCCAGGAAGGACCTTTGGGCCATGTGACATTGGGCATCTTGCTCACCATGGGACCTCCGCACTCTGCGTGTTGGCCATCCACCACCTTCGACTTCACGTTGAAGATTTTAAGCCACAATCCGAAGTGGGGTGGAATGCGGAGGAAGGCCTCGCACACGATAATAAATGCCGAGATGTTGAGGAAAGAGTTTGGGGCTAGATCATGGAAATATAGCCCGTAATAGAACATGAGTCCGCGGACGAAAGGGTGGAGAGGAAACCCTAACCCACGGACGAAGTGGGGGATGAACACCACCCTCTCCTTGGGCTTCGGGGTGGGGACGATCTGCCCCTTGGCCGGAAGCCGGTGGACGATTTCTTTCGCTAGGTACCCGGCCTCCCGAAGCTTGGTAATGTCCTTCTCCTTGACGGAGGAGGCCATCCACTTGCCTTGCGCTGGACATGGTCGATTGCTTTCTTGAGGCGGAAAAGATGAGGACTTGGGCGCTAGAGCTCGAGAATGGGAGGGCAGAGAGAGAGAGAATGTGTGGGTGAAGGAAATGAATCCTTATCTCCTTATAAGGGCAGTGAATATCAAGCGCCTCCCCACTCGCTTTAAAACTCGCCTGTTCCTAAGGGCTGTGCAGACGGCACCGTTGGATTACCCACGCCCGTATTGATGAGAATCCCGTAATAAGGGGACACGATCTCTGCTGCGACATGACGTGCCAATAGGAACCGCATCTTGAAATATGAAGCGGCAGGCAGAAAAACGGTTCGAAATAATAAACCGGGCAGAGACGTGATGTCACGCTACAAAAAGTTGTCAGCAGATTGGACTCGTGAAATATTATACTCTCTACGGTTGTGTGTGGTACTTGTTTTGCAGAGCCGAACATGTTCATTGTGTTTGAAGACCGTGTTGGAGTATTTGGAGAAGGAACCCGCCTTGCAACGCCGAAGACAATTTGCACGCCGGACTCATCGTCATTGAAGCCTGGTTCAGGGGCTACTGAGGGAGTCCTGGATTAAGGGGTCCTCGGGCGTCCGGACTATGTAACGTGGTCCGGACTGATGGGCTGTGAAGATACAAGACCAAAGACTCTCTCCCGTGTCCGAATGGGTCTCTCCTTGGCATGGAAGGCAAGCTTGGTGCCCGGATATGAAGATTCCTTTCTCTGTAACCGACTTTGTACAACCCTAGTCCCCTCCGGTGTCTATATAAACCGGAGGGCTTAGTCTGTAGAGGCAATCGCAATCATAGTCATACAGGCAAGACTTCTTGGGTTTTAGCCATTACGATCTCGCGGTAGATCAACTCTTGTAATACTCATATTCATCTAGATCAATCAAGCAGGAAGTAGGGTATTACCTCCATAGAGAGGGCCCGAACCTGGGTAAACATTGTGTCCCCCATCTCCTGTTACCATCAACCTTAGACGCACAGTTCGGGACCCCCTACCCGAGATCCGTTGGTTTTGACACCGACAGGGGTTTCACAAGCCCACTAGGGGGCTGGTTCCCACCCATATTCAGCCCACTTGGTCCCCCGGAGTAGGTGGCCCCACCCGGTGGACCTCCGGACACCTTTCGGTGGTCCCGGTACAATACCGATAACCCCCAAAACTTTCTGGCGACTGAAACTGGACTTCCCATATATAAATATTTACCTCCGGACCATTCCGGAACTCCTCGTGACATCCGGGATCTCATCTGGGACTCCGAACAACCTTCGGTAACCACATACAATTTCCCATTACAACTCTAGCGTCACCGAACCTTAAGTGTGTAGACCCTACGGGTTCGGGAACAATGCAAACATGACTGAGACACCTCTCCGGTCAATAAACAATAGCGGGATCTGGATACCCATATTGTCTCCCACATGTTCCATGATTATCTCATCGGATGAACCACGATGTCGGGGATTCAATCAACCTGTATACAATTCCCTTTGTCCATCTGTATATTACTTGCCCAAGATTCGATCATCGGTATCCCCATACCTCGTTCAATCTCGTTACCGGCAAGTCTCTTTACTCGTTCCGTAATGCATGATCCTGTGGCTAACTCCTTAGTCACATTGAGCTCATTATGATGATGCATTACTGAGTGGGCCCAGATATACCTCTCTGTCATACGAAGTGACAAATCCCAGTCTCGCTTCGTGCCAACCCAACAATTACTTTTGGAGATACCTGTAGTGCACCTTTATGGTCACCCAGTTACGTTGTGACATTTGATACACCCAAAGCATTCCTACGACATTCGGAAGTTGCACAATCTCATGGTCTAAGGAAATGATACTTGACATTAGAAAAGCTCTAGCAAACGAACTACACGATCTTGTGCTATGCTTAGGATTGGGTCTTGTCCATCACATCATTCTCCTAATGATGTGATCCCACTATCAACGACATCCAATGTCCATGGTCAGGAAACCACAACCATCTATTGATCAACGAGCTAGTCAACTAGAGGCTCACTAGGGACATGTTGTGGTCTATGTATTCACACATGTATTATGGTTTCTGGTTAATACTATTATAGCATTAACAATAGACAATTATCATGAACAAGGAAATATAATAATAACCATTTTATTATTGCCTCTACTACATATTTCCAACATCCACTCCATAAGCGTAGCATGGGCATGAATCCTGGTGGACGAGACCATGGCATGCAAGGCGGTCAGAGGTCTAACACCTGTCCTTGAGCGCCAACCATGTGAAGAACCTGCATCGGAGGGGGGCCTTGGACTTCCATGTAAAATCTACTGCCGACACCACCTCCCTGCCCCAGAACTTGGTAGCATAGGCCAAGCACGTAGAGTATGAACCATCCACTTCCCATGCCCAAAAGATGGAGTCCTGCTAGCCCTCATGAAGGTCGATCTGTTCCGTTGCGGTCCAAAGCGCAAGGAACTCCTGCAGCTGCTCTAAACTCAGTTTAGGTCTGATGTCACGGGCCCATTCACCTGTTACCACGCCTTGATGCATGGTATGCTCCAGGCGGGCCCTCGATGACACCCTTTCCTAAATACTCGGCACCAGCTCTTGAACTCTCCAGCCACTTAGCCACCAATCCTCTCAGAACCGCGCGCGCCTTTCGTCGCCAAGCACTTCACACGTCCCGGCCTTGAAAAGTTGCATGGAATCCTCCGGCACGGTGACTTTGAATTTAGCCCATGATCGAGACGGGTCCGACCTTTGTAGCCACGGCCAGCGGGCCTGCATTGCTTTATTGAGCCACCATAGGTTCGGCACTCCGAGGCCTCCCGCCCATTTGGGCGCACACACCAAAGCCCAAGCCACAACGCAATGACCACTACAAGCTTGCTCCTTCGCGCACCAAAGGAATCCAGGGTAGATTTTATTCATCGACAAGATCATCTTCTGTGGGATGTGAAACGCAAGCATCACATGGATAGGGATGGCTGTGAGAATAGATTGCAAGAGAAGCAACCACCCACTCTTTGGCATCATAGCCGTGTTGCACCTAGGAAAAGCTCCAGCTAGTTTGTCCACGAGGCCCAACAACTGAGCTGCTGATTGCTTCTGTATGGTAAGCGGCAAGCCGAGGTATTTGCACTGGAATGATCTGGTCAGGCAGCCGAGAAACCCCTCCACTCTCACCATTATTTTTCTTGAGCAATGAATTGGGTATGGCGCACTTTTCGCCAAGTTGACATGAAGACCAGACGCCTCACCGAATAGCCGAAGGAGGGAGGTGCATGCATATATGTCCGTGTCATTTGGCTTGATGAAGATCATGGCATTGCCGGCGAACATAGATAGCCGATGGTGCAGCCCCCTCCTCGCTAGCAGGGCCATATACCCACGAGATGTAGCAAGCTCGAACATTCTTTGCAATGGTTCCATGGTCAATATGAAAAGCATCGGGGAGAGCAGATCCCCTTCCTGAAAGCCCTTGCAATTTAAGATAGGTTCCCCGGGCGCTCTATTTACCATGATCCGCGTGGACGAGTTAGCCAGCAATCCACATATCCACTCGATCCATCTATGGCTGAAATCCATAGTGGTCAGAACCTCCAATAGGAAAGGCCATTGCACCAAATTGAAAGCCTTCGAAATGTCAAGATTTAGCATTACAGCCAATTCCTTAAGCGCATGAAGTTGTCGAGCAGTGCACTGAACCAACATGAAATTGTTGTGGGTGGATCTCCCCTTGACGAACGTGCTCTGGTGCATCCCAATGAGCCCGGGGAACTCCGGTGCTAATCTAGTCGCAAGCACCTTGTCCATGATTTCGATCGCTCCATGAACTAGGCTCAATGGTCTGAACCCCTTGATATCCACTGTCCATTCAAACTTGGGGAGTAAGGCCACAATTGCCTTGTTGATAGTCGAGATGCCTCTCATATCTCCGCGGTAGAAGGCATCCATATCATGCATGATGTCTTCCTTAATGATGTGCCAACATGAAGCATATAACCAACCCATTAAACCATCCGGCCCCGATGCCTTATCCAAGGGCATCACCTTTACCACCTTTTCCACATCATCCTCGGTGAAAGGCTCCTCCAAGTGGGATAGATTCATGGAAGGTGCCTGAAGCAACTCAAGATCAAGGGAATGAGCCCTGCATGGAGCGTCCCCAATCATGCTAGAGTAGTAGGAGTCCACTTCGTTTACTATCTCATCGTGGTTAGTGAAGATAGCATCTCTGTTTGTCAGGGTGGTGATCATGTTCAGCCGCTGCCTACGACAACCATGTTGGTGGAAAAAGCCCATACTCTCGTAGCCCTCACGGAGGAACAGAATTCACGATCGTTGGCGCGCATTTGTCCGCTCAAGGGAACAAAGGCCAAGCAGCTTCCTCTTGAGAAGCTTGCGTAATACGCAGTCCTCCTCGAAAAGGGCTCTCGTATCAATGGCCTTGTCCAAACGGTAGATGACCTCCATAGCCACCACTATATGAAGTTTCACATTGCTGATCCGGCAATCACTCCCCCCCTTAGACATTTTGTCATGGCCCACAGCTTGAGACCCAACACTACAAAGGGGTTACCCTCCGGCGGGACCG
Organism: Triticum aestivum; assembly: GCF_018294505.1. NCBI lineage: Eukaryota > Viridiplantae > Streptophyta > Magnoliopsida > Poales > Poaceae > Triticum > Triticum aestivum. The sequence goes on along the minus strand of NC_057802.1, from coordinate 353,418,313 downwards.
AGTCCCAGCGTCCTGCATAGTCTCTGTAAAGTTCCCCATCTTGGTCCAAAAAGACTCAAACTTGAACCTCCGCCCATACAGAGATCAGTATTAAGATCAAGTAGAAGTGGGCAATGATCAAACACCGACGAACTCATGGTCGTGAGTTGACATGTTGGGTAGAGCTCCTCCCATGAGGTCATGCAAAAAACATGATCGATCTTCTCCAGGGTGGCCACGACTCTTTCATTTGACCAAGTATACCTCCTCCCATTAAGATAAAGCTCCTTGAGCTCTAGAGCATTGAGCTTTAAGCGAAATCGTCCCATCGTCCTTCTGTTGATCAAGTCATTGCTCTTGTCTTCCGAGTTCTTGTGACGCCCCGATTCAATTGTACACTAATCATACACGCAAATGTGTACAATCAAGATTAGGGACTCACGGGAAGATAAACACAAATCTAGACACAAATCAAAGTCATACAGGCTTTATATTACAAGCCAGGAGCCACGAGGGCTCAAATATAGACGAGTCAGCGAAAGCAAGAATATCTGAGTACAAACACAAGTTAAACAAGTTTGCCTTAAGAAGGCTAGCACAAAAGCAACAACGGTCGAAAAGGCAAGGCCTCCTGCCTGGGAGCCTCCTAACTACTCTTGGTCGTCGGCGGTCTCCACGTAGTAGTAGGCACCCTCGGGGTAGTAGAAGTCATCGTCGGTGGTGGCATCTGGCTCCTGGGATCCGTCATCTGATCGCAGCAATCGGGTATAGGGGAAAAGAGGTAGCAAGGCAACCGTGAGTACTCATCCAAAGTACTCCCAAGACTTACATCGGATCTAAACTGAGTATGCATCTGTATCAAAGGAATGGGCTGTATCTTTGGACTAGACTGCAGAAATGCCAAAATAGAGGGAAGGCCTAGCCTATCGAAGACTAGCATCTTCAAGCATCTTGCAGCATCAGAAGAGGCAAGAGTAACATATACTATTAGTAATAAGTATGTTGTAACATCGCCCAGAGATCACTTCCTCGAATTCCTGCGAGGAAGCAATCCCGGAGCCATCATTTCCAGTTCATGCCTCTGCATCCAGTTCTAGTTGTATCGATCAGGATATAACTCCGAGCATCCGTTACCATAGACACAACTATTCGAATAGATAATACTTCCCTGCAGGGGTGCACAAACTTACCCAACAAGCTCGATCAACTCTGGCCAGACACACCATCAGGTCATGATTGACCTCGGCCGATCAACACACCGCAGTCCTACCTAGGCTCAACAGAGAGGCCAGCATGCCGGTCTACATCCTAAGTGCGCAGGGGTCTTGGGCCCATCGCCCTTTGCACTCCTGCATGTTGCGTATGCGTCGGGCGAGCAGACCTAGCCCCCTTATACATATGTTCTAGTCCAACCGGGCGCACACCACTCAGTCGCTAACGTCTGAAGAGCTTCGGCTGATACATATGACGCAAAGTGCCCATACTTATTCCTGCGTGGTGGTTAGTGCGAAAAGGCCAGAGGCCTACTCGGATCACATATCCAAACTGTTAGTGTCTTGGGAGCGCGCGGTAACGAGCAGAGACTCACGATCATTTGACCCCGTCGCCCCGTTTTGTGGACTTACGACAAGGGTCCGAAATGCCCGGCCGTGCCACGTAGAAATCTCACGGGTACCTGCCAGGTCAACCCGACTACACATCAACTCGCGGGTACCCTCATGGTCAACCCGACTCGCAAGAGACTGTCGGAACTCAGGTCAACCTCTACCGAGGTGGTACCGCCTGTCCCTCCAGTCCTGCAGTAACAGTGACTCTCGTGGGTACCCCTCGGGGCCTACCCATCTTTAACATGGTTCAATGGTAAAGTCAAAGTAACCGTGTGTCCAAACAGCAAGGGAAAAACCCGAGGAATCACCCTTGATGGATTCCACTTGATGTAGTCGTCAAGGTGAACTTAGAGGAATCACCCTCGATGGTTCGCTCTTGATGTGTTGCATGACAGAGTCGTTATTGGAAGTGGTGAAGAAGGAATCACCCTCCGTAGACCACGACTAATTAACTACACTACAAAGATCTCATCAGAAGTGCTATACGAGGTATCACCCTCGCCACTCGATAGTAGCTCTGCAGAGTCATACAACTCAGGGGGTGTGATGTGATGTGTCGGGCTTAGGACATCGATCACGTTGATCGAGTCATCGGTTATTAAGCGGGGGCAACTGGGGCAAGGTGAGAGGTCACTGATAGATCAGTAACCAACCTATACTCAGCAGATAGGATAAGCAGGTAAGGTACAAAAGCAGGCTATGCATCAGAATAGGAGCAATCAAGTACAGTAGCAAAATCTAATGCAAGCATGAGAGAGAATGGAATGGGTGATATCAGAATGATCAAGGGGGTTTGCTTGCCTGGAAGCTCTGCTGCAAAGGAAGAAGGATCGTTGGTGACGTAGTCGATCATAGGGGCAGCATTGATCTCGGGGTCTACCGGAGAGAGGAGGGGGAAGGAACAATAAATATATAGCAAACAAGTGCATCTCTATGCATGACATGACGATATGCAATGCTAGGGGTGTTCTAACGTAGGACTACAAGTTGCAGATGAAGAGCGAAAACAACCAGAGGGGTTTTCCCGGTGTTTGGTATTTTCCGGACAGATGAAAAGAGGGGGACGATTCCATGTTCAGCATGCTAGTCCCATGTGACAGATGAACGGATTGCATATTCTGATTCATGTAGAAAAGTTTTTGATCCGAGCTATGGTTAATTTTTTACGAATTTCTGAAGTTTTTAGCATTTTCCGAAATTCTGGAATTTAAATCTAATTCAAAAAATAAAAAAGGAAATACTACGTCAGCATGAGGTCAGCATGACATCCGTGGTCAAACCCAGCTGGTCCAGATCAAACCTGACCAATGGGACCCACCTATCATTCACAGTGGGTTAACATAATCTAATTTAAACTAAACGAGAGCTAATTAGGGAATGGGCCCCACAAGTCAGTGACTATTTAGTTTAACTAATTAAGTTACTTTATAAAATTGTATTTAGAATAATAAACAGAGGGGGACTCACTTGTCAGGGTCAACCATGCACAGTCAGCACAGCTGACCCGGTCAACTAGGCCGCGGGACCCAGCTGCGAGTGGCCCAGACACGGCCACGTGGGCGCCAATGCCGAACAACTCCGGTGAGGGATTTCGCGGTGGCCGAACACCGATGAGCCTTGGATTCGCGCTATGGTGGGTCTCTAGACCTATGGCTAGGCGCGTTAGATGCGGCTCGACGTCGTCCGTGCGATGGTGCTACCGGTTGGACTCAGGGATGGTCGGAACGTCGCCGGCGGCGAGAGTGGCAGGGACCCAAAGCACGGCGAGCTCACGCGCGACAAATGCAGCGGCAAAACGGACGGCGCAGAACTCCTACAGCATCTACTCGAAGCCACAAACGCGTTGGTGAGCTCGGCGGACCGTGGCGGGCACTGCCACGACGGCAACGAGTTTGACAGTGGAGCCAGAGCACGAGAATGGCGGCACGTCGCGCATGGCTAGCTATGACACGGAAACAGAGCAAGGACGGGGAGAGGAAGAGAGCTCATCGAGCAGCTCACGAAAGGCCTGTGGGGGAACGGGAGTGCGGAGGCAAGGCGGAATCGACGGTGATCGACGACGGCTGAGGTGAAAGGGGAACACGTCGATCCGGCATTGCAGGGTTCTCTAGCTCCAACGGCTAAACGAAGAAGATGAGGTCGAGCACGGCGAGGCCTCCGGACATGGCGGATGGAAGCGGGGGCGGCTGTCGCCACGGTGGTGTGCGCCGGCATCCTCGGGAGCGGTCAGGCGCGTGGATTCCTTGTTCATGACAATCGCTTATTATCCATGCTATAATTGTATTGACTAGAAACTCATGTACATTTGTGGATACATAGACAACAATATGTCCGTAGTGAGCCTCTACCTTACTATGGTTTCCTAGCCATAGACATGAGTTGTCATTTGATAACGGGATCATATCATTAGAAGAATGATGTGATGGACAAGACCCAAACTATAAGCGTAGCATATGATCGTATCAAGTTTATTGCTATCATTTTTTGCATGTCAAGTATCTGTTCCTATGACCATGAGATCATGCAACTCACTGACACGGGGGAGTACCTTGTGTGTATCAAATGTGGCAACGTAACTGGGTGACTAGAAAGATGCTCTACAAACTACAAAAAAGACACATCCGTGACATTTTTGGCCGAACGATTTTTTTCTATCATGCTTATGACACTTCTATGATGATAATTGTGACAAAACCCGGTATCATCATGGATGTGGTGGGCTCCTACTTCTATGACAAAAAATCATGGCAGAAAATGGGCTTTTCGTCCTGGGCGGGCCGGAGACGCACCTGCATGACATTCTTTGGGCCGTCCATGACGGAAAAAATTATGGTAGAAGCGAGGGCGAGGAAAATTTCGGGGAGTTTTTCCTGGTTATGGTGGGTGGTCGGGGACAAGAGATGCATGGAGGTTTGCGCGTTTGTCTCATACACGTACGCGCGTGTGTGCGAGGCGTTGCGCTCTAACTGAACCTGGACGAGGCATTGGGCTCTAACTGAACCTGAGTGATTGCACTAGCTACGTTACTGAACCCCGATCGATCCCTTGCTGTTAACTGAACCCAAGTGATTCCTTCGCTACTGCTGCTAACTGAAGCCGATCGAAGCTGCCTCTTGATAACAGTTCCTGGTGGGGGTTGAATGAACAGTTCCCTGTGGGGGTTGGATGAACAGGATCCCGTGGTAGTAGAGGCCGTTGCTGCTGGATGAACATGACCCCGATCGAGGAGGTGGGGTGGATGAACAGTAGCCTATGGAGGGACCCCGTGGAGGGCTGGTTGAACAGTAGCCGGTGGAGGCTGGATGAACAGGACCCGTGGAGGGCTGGATGAACAGTAGCCGGTGGAGGCTGGATGAACAGGACCCCGTGGATGAACAGTAGTTGGTGGAGGCTGGTGAAAGTCGATGGTGCATGAACAGTAATAGGTGGAGGCTGGAGGAAGTCGACGGTGGATGAACAGTAGCCCCGTTTTGCGGTACGCCACACCCCTCCCGATGAACATGACCCCGTTTCAATCGTAGGCGCTCCAACACAAGTCCGTTTCCTCCATTTTACGGTACGCCAAACCCCTCCTGATCAATAGCACCACGTTTCGACCATAGGCACTCGAATAGAAGTCTGTTTCCTCCGTTCTGCGGTATGCCAGACCTCGTTTCGGCTGTTGCGTCCAAGCCGGTTGGCTCCCGATGAGCACGCGACGCTGTTTACTCTTTTCCGATCCAGCCGGTTGACTGCCGATGAACAGGACGACATCACTGTACGCGTTAGAGACCCCGCCCGTATGTATGTACGTAGCCATATTTACTATCTTGCAGTGTGGCCATACGTACATGTACATGATATAGACGGGACTGCGTGACATGCTACATCAGCGCCTCTACTTCAACACGTGCCGCTCCTTACTCGGCCACGGCACGTTGCTGCAGAGAGATAGATCGACTGCTATGTACGTACACGTTCGCGGCCAGACAGATAACGCTACCTTCGCTTCAACCTGGTGGGTCCCAACTGTCAGGGGGTAAGAAGGCAGTTCCTTCCGTGCGAAGATAAAGCCGGTGGGTCCCAGCTGTCAGGGGGAACTTTTTTTCGCGAAATATAGAGGCCCTTCCGGTAGGTCCGAGGTGTTAGGTGGAGGAATCATTATTTTGCGCGTAATAAGGAGGCACTTCCTTGCATGCGGCCATGTACCCAGCTGTCAGAGTCTCCACTTACAGTCCTCTTCTGATGGCTGTCGTTCGTTGACCGTGTTGACGATACCGTACCGAGAGCACCAAGGTGGTGGACAACGGCGCAACCTAGGAAGGGAACGACTCAGAGCCGGGGAATACGCAGCAGTGGATGCCCACGCGGAGGGGAGTACGTGGGTTGACTGCTTCGGCTGCGGTTTGAGGCTGCCGTCTCCGGAGAATAACATGGGGTGTGGTGAGTAGAGGCAAGGCCTGGCCAGCGGTGGGAGTAGGGTGGGGCGGTGAGGCCTTCATGGCAGCACATCCGGCCACAGGAGGCAGTAGCAGGCGGCACGGCCGACGCTGGTTTGAGCGGCAGGAGCAAGAACACCAGAGGATGAAGAAGCACGATGACCGTTGGATGGACATCGTACGGTCACCGCAGCTAGAATCGTTTATATTGACTATGTTGACGAAGCCCTGCGTCCGCGTCAACTTAGTAGGCCCACAAGTCAGCCTCCAAATATGGTGGGACCGACCTAGCAGTAGGGATATACATTATTTTTGTGCGTAATAGCTGGTGGATCCGAGCTGTCAGCGGGGGGAATTTTTTTTTGCGAAATACAGAGGCCCTTCCGGTGGGTCCCAGCTGTCAGGAGGAGGAATCATTATTTTCCACGTAATTAGGAGGCACTTCCTTGCGTGCGGCCGTGGACCCAGCTGTCAGCCTCTCCACGTACAGTCCTCTTCCGATGGATGTCGTGCGTTGACCACGCCATGCCGAGAGCACCAAGGCGGTGGACGACGGGGAGGCCAAGTAAGGGAACAACCCGGAGCCGAGGAAGGCTCGGCAGCTATTTCCCATGCGGAGTGGGTACAAGGGTTTACTTGTTCGGCCGCAGTGTGAGGCTACCGTCACCAGAGAATAACAGGAGCTGTGGGTGAGTAGAGGGATAGCCAGTGTAACACCCCGCATGTAACTTGCCATATTTGTAACTCCGACTCTTGCCATTTCCGGCTATGTGATATGTTTTTCCCTCCGTTGTTGGGTTTTGTCTTTCGTTTTGTATTTTGTCATGTCATGCATTTTCATATCATATCATCATGTGCATTGCATTCGCATACTTGTTCGTCTCATGCATCCGAGCATTTTCCCCGTTGTCCGTTTTCCAATCCGGCGCTCCTATCTCCTCCGGTGCACCCCTCTAGTTTTCTTTCGTGTGCGTGTGTCAAACTTTCTCGGAATGGACCGAGGCTTGTCAAGTGGTCTTAATATACCACCCGGAGACTACCGGTCAAGTTTCGTTCCATTCGGAGGTCGTTTGGTACTCCAACGGTTAACCGGGCCTCCGCAATGTCCATTTGAGTGTCCAGCAAAAAACCCCTCCAAAACCAGCCCAAAGCCCACCAAACTCTCTTCCATGCTCTAGGTCGTTCGATCACGATCGTGTGGGCGAAAACCGCACCTCATTTGGAGTCTCCTAGCTCCCTCTACCTATAAATGTGTGGGCATCCCGAAAACGAAATCGCAGTCTCCCCGAAACCCTAAATCGCCTCTCCGCGGGCGGACGTGTCCAGCCGCCGCCGGACGAGACGCGCCGCCGCTCCCGGCCAGTGGCGTCGCGCCACGTCGCCCCCGCGGCCGTCCCCGCCGCGCCAGGCCCGCCGGGCCCGTGACCGGCCCTCCCGGCCCGCAGCCCCGCCGCCCGGCGCCCGCGCCCCGTCTGCCGCCTCCCCGCGCGCCCGCTGCCGCCGGCCATCGCCGCCTCGCCGCAGCGGCTGCGCCGCCCGTCCGCCGCCTCGCCGGTGGCTCCCCGCCGCCGCCCGTCGCCGGGGCCCCGCCGCCTCCCTCGCCGGCCGGCGACCCCTCCCCCCTCCGCCGACCGCCTCCTCCGGCGCCCTCCTCCGCCGCCGGGCCCTCCTCCGGCCAGGCGCCGCCGGCCCCTTCTTCTCCTCCGGCGAACGAGCCCGAACTCCGGCCAGATCCGATCCAGAGAAATCGTGCGTTGACTTTTCCCGTTCTCAAAAATCCTCTAAGTCATTTTATTTTACATTAAGTGCTCCTATTCGAGATGCCATAACTTTGTGCATGTAGCTTCGATTCGTGCGTATAATATGTCAAATTGTTCTTCTCGTGATGCTCTACATTTTGTTCAATTGCACCATGTTCATTAGAGGTCATCTTGATGCCTAAATCTTCGTTGGAAGAGGGCTAGTTGCTATTAATCTCGGGTTCTTATCAGAACTTGGAGATTTGTTATTTTTGTATCATTTATTCTGTGCATCTTTTGAGCATAAGCTCTACATGTGTTTTGAAGTATGCCATGCCATCTTTCCAGTGGTATGGTCCATGTATTTTTGTGATCTATGTGGTGACTAGCACAAGCATGCAAAGTAGGTCCCGTAATATTTCTGATTTCAGGGACTTAGTAAATTCTCTGTGTCCTAGTCTGCTGTAATTTTGTTGACATGAAAACTTGATGCTAGAGAGAGATCCATGCATATTTTGGAGATGTTCTGTAAGGATGTTTTGTAGATATAGTTGTAATGGATCCATTCCTGCAATTATTTGCAATTTTAGAGCACCATAGCATGACTCAATCTTGCTCTACTTTAGCTATAAAATATTTCTGACAGATTCTTAACATGACATGCGTTTTTGCCAAGCTTATTGTAGTTGATCCATACATGCTATGTATTTGTTCTTGACATGAATAGCTTCATAAACATGCCATATTGCTGTAGGTATGCTTGTTTTGTCATGAATTGCTCTGTAGTGAGTGCATCAGGCTCACAAAGAGGCCTACATATTAATATTTCTGCCATGCTCTGTTTTCTGCTAAGTCTGAAACCTGATAACGAACTTGCTATGTTTACATGCTTGCCATCATATCTTCTGATCCTTTTTGGCTTATGGTCAGTAAGGGACTTTTGTCATGTGCAGTTAGTAGAACACTACCATGCCTTGCTTTGCTATGTTAAGTTCCTGTAGCATGTTGATTTCATGCTCTGAACATTGCTACCTGATGCTGTTTTCTGCCATGTCCAGTTTTTCACTAAGTCTGTGAACCTGTAATCTTTTGCACTTTTGCCATGCTTGTTTGAGCTTGATATGTTATGTACTAGCAGTAGCTCAGTGTTCATCTTTTGTCAAGCATCTCTTGTAGATTACTGCCATGTGCTTTGTTGCTATGTTGGGGTGCTGTAGCATTGTTACTTGTTGCATTTGAAGTGCTATCTTGCTGTTTATCGCAGATTAGTGTCATTCTTGTTTTGCTTGCCATTTGCAAACCGTGCATCCGATTCCGGTGATCTTTATATCGATTTCGACCGAAATCATCTCATCTTTCCAGTGGCATGCTTGATTTTCCAAGTTACTGCCATGTTCATCATTTTCCTTCCGGAGCACGCATATACATCGCATATCATATCTTGCATATCATACATGTTTTGCATCATGTTGCTTGCGCATTTCTCGTTGTTGATTGTGGTTCCGTTTGTTTGTGTTCTTGTCTTGGGTAGAGCCGGGAGACGAGTTCGTGAACGAGGAACCTGTCGAGTACGCTTACGAGGATCAAGCTTTCGACAACTCTGAGAATCTTGCAGGCAAGATGACCACCCCTCGAAATCACTTCTATCTTTGCTATGCTAGTTGTTCGCTCTATTGCCATGCTCGCTACCTATCACTTGCTATATCATGTCTCCTATTTCAGCCATGTCAGCCCCTAACCATCATTTCCTAGCAAACCGTTGTTTGGCTATGTTACCGCTTTTGCTCAGCCCTTCTCATAGCGTTGCTAGTTGCAGGTGAAGTTGAAGTTTGTTCCATGTCGGAACATGGATATGTTGGGATATCACAATATCTCTTATTAAATTAATGCATCTATATATTTTGTAAAGGGTGGAAGGCTCGGCCTTATGCCTGGTGTTTTGTTCCACTCTTGCCGCCCTAGTTACTGTTTAACCGGGATTATGTTCCTTGAGTTTGCGTTCCTTACGCGGTCGGGTGATTTATGGGACCCCCTTGACAGTTCGCCTTGAATAAAACTCCTCCAGCAAGGCCCAACCTTGGTTTTACCATTTGCGACCTATACCTTTTTCCCCCGGGTTTTCTAGAGCCCGAGGGTCATCTTTATTTTAAACCCCCGGGCCAGTGCTCCTCTGAGTATTGGTCCAAACTGTCAGTCGCCGGTGGCCACCAGGGGCAACTCTGGTCTGGCCTATCGGAAGCTTGGACAATCCGGTGTGCCCTGAGAACGAGATATGTGCAGCTCCTATCGGGATTTGTCGGCACATTCGGGAGGCTTTGCTGGTCTTGTTTTACCATTGTCGAGATGTCTTGTAAACCGGGATTCCGAGACTGATCGGGTCTTTCCGGGAGAAGGTTTATCCTTCGTTGACAGTGAGAGCTTATGATGGGCTAAGTTGGGACACCCCTGCAGGGTATTATCTTTCGAAAGCCGTGCCCGCGGTTATGAGGCAGATGGGATTTTGTTAATGTCCGGTTGTAGATAACTTGTCACTTGACCCAATTAAAATACACCAAGTGCGTGTGTAGCCGTGATGGTCTCTTCTCGGCGTAGTCCGGGAAGTGAACACGGTCTGTGTTATGTATGACGTAAGTAGGTGTTCAGGACCTCTTCTTGGTCATTGCTAGATGACGTCCGCTCCATTGCTTCTCTTCTCGCTCTCTTTTGCGCAAGTTAGCCACCATATATGCTTTTGCCGCTGCAGCTCCACCTCTTTGCACCATTTCCCCCTTTAAGCTTAAATGGTCTTGATCTCGCGGGTGTGAGATTGCTGAGTCCCCGTGACTCACAGATACTTCCAAAACCAGTTGCAGGTGCCGACGATGCCAGTGCAGATGATGGCGTCGATCTCAAGTGGGAGTTCGACGAGGAACGTGGTCGTTATTATGTGTCTTTTCCTGATGATCAGTAGTGGAGCCCAGTTGGGACGATCGGGGATCTAGCATTTGGGGTTGTCTTATTTTCATCTGGATGTTGACCGTAGTCGGTCTATATGTTTGTATTTTGGATGATGTATGATGATATTTATGTATTGTGTGAAGTGGCGATTGTAAGCCAACTCTTTATCCCATTCTTGTTCATTACATGGGATTGTGTGAAGATGACCCTTCTTGCGACAAAACCACTATGCGGTTATGCCTCTAAGTCGTGCCTCGACACGTGGGAGATATAGCCGCATCGTGGGCGTTACAGCCAGGCTAGGGATGCGAGTATGGTGGGGCCGTGAGGCCTGGCCGGCAGCATAGCCGGCCACGGGAGGCGAGAGCAGGCGGTTCTGCCGACGCTGGTTTGGGCGGCTAGAGTAGGAAGATCACAGACTGAAGAAGCACGATTGTCGTTAGATTGACATCTAACGGTCTGACGCTTGTAGAGTCGATTATTGACGAAGTTTCTTTTTTTGAGAAACCTTGTGTACTGATGACCCACAAGTATAGGGGATCTTTCGTAGTCCTTTCGATATGTAAGAGTGTCAAACCCAACGAGGAGCAGAAGGAAATGACAAGCGGTTTTCAGCAAGGTATTCTCTGCAAGCACTGAAATTATCGGTAACAGATAGTTGTGTGATAAGATAATTCATAATGGGTAACAAGTAACAAAAGTAACTAAGGTGCAGCAAGGTGGCCCAATCCTTTTTGTAGCAAAGGACAAGCCTGGAAGAACTCTAATATAAAGCAAAGCGCTCCCGAGGACACATGGGAATTACTATCAAGCTAGTTTTCATCATGCTCATATGATTCACGTTCGTTACTTTGATAATTTGATATGTGGGTGGACCGGCGCTTGGGTGCTGTCCTTCCTTGGACAAGCCTCCCACTTATGATTAACCCCTCTCGCAAGCATCTGCAGCTACGAAAGAAGAATTAAGATAAATCTAACCATAGCATGAAACATATGGATCCAAATCAGCCCCTTACGAAGCAATGCATAAACTAGGGTTTAAGCTTCTATCACTCTAGCAACCCATCATCTACTTATTACTTCCCAATGCCTTCCCCTAGGCCCAAATCATGATGAAGTGTCATGTAGTCGACGTTCACATAACACCACCAGAGGAGAGACAACATGCATCTCATCAAAATATCGAACGAATACCAAATTCACATGATTACTTATAACAAGACTTCTCCCATGTCCTCAGGAACAAACGTAACTACTCACACGGCATATTCATGTTCATAATCAGAGGAGTATTAATTATCATTAAGGATCTGAACATATGATCTTCCACCGAATAAACCAGCTAGCATCACCTACAAGGAGTAATCAACACTACCAGCAACCCACATGTACCAATATGAGGTTTTGAGACAAAGATCGGATAAAAGAGATGAACTAGGGTTTGAGAGGAGATGGTGCTGGTGAAGATGTTGATGGGGATTGACCTCCTCTCGATGAGAGGATCGTTGGTGATGATGATGGCTCCGATTTTCCCCTCCCGAAGGGAAGTTTCCCCGGCAGAACAGCTCCGCTAGAGCCCTAGATTGGTTCTACCCAAGTTCTGCCTCGAGACGGCGGCGTTTCATCTCGGAAGCTTCCTCCTGATTTTTTTTTCCAGGTCAAAACACACCTTATAGTAGAAGATGGGCACCGGGGGCCTGCCAGGGGGGCGCGCCCCCACCCTTGTGGATGGCAGGTGGCCCCCTCTAGTGCTTTCTTCGCCCAATATTTTACATATATTCCAAAACAATTCTCCATGAAGTTTCAAGAATTTTGAAGTTGTGCAGCATAGGTCTCTAATATTTGCTCCTTTTCCAGTCAAGAATTCCAGCTGTCGGCATTCTCCCTCTTCATGTAAACCTTATAAAATAAGAGATTAAAGGCATAAGTATTGTGATATAATGTGTAATAACAGCCCAATATCAATATAAAAGCATGATGCAAAATGGATGTATCATATACGCATGAACTTAGTAGGCCCACAAGTCAGCCTCAAAATCTATGGCAGACAACATAGAGCCCATTTGCTATTTTTTTAATAATTTACAGCCCATTTGCTAATTCTTATGGAATTTGTGACAGCCCATTTTTGCCCAGGACCACGGTCAAAAAGTTCAACCTTATTTTGCATATTTTGGTGGAGTCCAAACTGTTTTAATCCAGAAATGATAAACATTTATTTTTTAAGAACTTATTGATTTGCCAAATAAAATATTGTTTTTTTGTAAGCTAATAAGACGTGGGACAATTGAGTTGGTTTTAGGGAAAACCACTTGTAAAAAAAATCAGCGCTGGGAGGGAAAACAACAGCAAAAAAATAAGGATGTAAAGATGAAAAGGGAACTTTATGTATTTTCAATATAATAATACGTGTATATGAACTAGTAAAACTATAGGTAGAGATTAGAAAACGAAAGTAGGACATGACCTTTCAAGAGGAAAATAGAACTGGGCTGTGTGTTTGATTCAGTAAAAAAACTGCCTGCGAATGTTCTAAGACAAAATATAACTAAGGCTGGTAGGCCAGAGGCCAATCGATACCTGCTGGATCTTTGTGCCCTGTTGTTGTCATGGGCTGGGTCTATTAAAAACAAAACCAAGCGTGGGCAGTCTACAGCCCAGTTGAAACTTGCTCGACCTAAAAAAACAATATACGTGCTGGATCCCAGCTATTAGTCTGTACTAGTAGAATTCTCTCGTTTATTGACCATGTTGAAGACTTCATGGGTTTCATCGTCTCAGACATCAGCATTATTTTTCCATCGTGATAATAAGTGCATGCACTTGCTTGCGTACGGCCATGGACCTGCTGGTTTCGTACGGTTAGGCTCTGTATGGACACCCGTCTTGTGGTTCCATTTCATGCAAATCGGATGGTTTTCAGTGAAAGCGGACTAAATTCATTGCATTTTACATATTATTTTCATTATGGAATATTTTACATATTTCAACTAATAATAACAGACTAGGCCTTTTTTAGTCCATGGGAGGCACTTCACGATCGAGGTCGCGACACTTAACTATTCTGGAAGGCCCAAATCCATCGCTCCTCTCTTTTAACAATTTGTAGCTGGGCTTGGCATGCCACAACCCAGTTCCGATGTGCTGTGTCCAACTATCAGCCTGTGAAACCGGATGGATAACCTGCGTACTTCGAAGATGTAAAAACTTAGGAGAACTGGGAATTCGAAAGACAGGTGCTTATGCTACCCATCAAATAAAAATCAGGTGCCTGAAAATTCGTTTCGAAACAAATGATTTAGCTTTATATCCACGTCGAACCTTGACATGATGGTTGGAAGCAAATGCCAAGTTCATACCGAAATATCATTAACAACAATACCAACTTGTAGACGACCAGGTAGTACAAGTACCAATACCAAACTAACTTATAATCTTTTTAGTCCTGGCCCTAGTGTTCGTCTGGTAGAAAATCTTGCAGAGGACCAGCTCCCGCTCCTTCTCTTGCTCCAGGTCCCTGAGGTGGTACTGGTGCATCACCCAGTTGGTCCTCTGCTGGTCGAAGTTCTTGTTGGTGTGCAGCACCAGAACCTTTTTGCTGCCCATCTGCCGGCCGTTGACCATCACTGGCAAGGTATTGCCGGTCTTGTGCCACATCACGTGCATGCCGCACTCCGACTGTATCTTGCGACGCGTCCACGTGTCCCTTTTGAACGCCCTGGAGTTGCGCTGGAAGAAATGCTTGCTTAGGCCACTCAGTGTGATACCTGCAGTATTGTTGAATACAGGTTTTAGTGTACGTAGTTGGCATTTTCATAACATCTTTGGCATGTTGCAGTCACTTGTTTCACTTTTTATTAGCTGTCAAATTGTAATTGCTTCACTAGGTCTAGGTCTAAAAAGAAAAATAGAGATATAAACAAAGGAATATGTTTGTAAGTAGACGACCGATCGGTGTCTCACTTGGAAGTTTCTTAGGATGGGTGTATCATATGCCGTGCTCGCTGTCGATGGTTGTTATGAACAAATCGATGAGAGGGTGAGATCTTGTGCTGTCAGCACTCACGTTGGCCTCAAGGTGCTCGATCAGCTCCGGATCCGTGGGATCGAACTTGATGCCAGCCGGCAGCACCGGCCAATCCTTCTTGGACTTGCATCGGTTAATTCCAGTTATATGGTACTCAATGTATGATCAATCGACTGTTTAAAGTGAATGATGAAAGATTTTGACAGATAAGTGGTACTCCGAATCTGAAGTCCACAATACACGAACAAATTGGGGTCTCGGCTTCATTACTACGTGTAGACTCTAAAGACTTGAAAACCCCCATAAAGATCGAAATCATAATATAGGGCGACGGGATGAATACTCACTGGAGCGGCCTCGCTGGTTCCTTCCTTCATCCGGCTAGCTTGATTATCTGGCAACAAGCTGTGTCGACGAATCTCTGGATATGGTGATTCATGAAACCCATGGTACGAAGTACACAGTTCCCCCTGGCGAATGGAAGTTGCATAGCACGGTAATCATCGATCACCGGTGATATGATTGATGATTGGTTGGATGATCAGATAATTGAGCCCGAGGAACATGGAGTGGTTGCCGAGGCTGTAAACCCGCCTCCAGTTGAATACACCTGGCCCAACAGAGATGGGATCTTTCTCGAACACGAAGCAGCCATAGCCATCACAATCACGAACGCCCCAGGCATTGTACTGCATGTGGTTTGTTCAAATGGTTTGGTCAATTTGGTATGTGCGAATGAGCATCAAATGACCGCCATCAGTTGAACGAGCGATAAACCACCACCCATTGACTGGTATGATTCCAGGTCCTGGAATCATGAAGGCTAGCGCATTTGCGTCTGCTGCGACAAATCAAACTGGAGACCAAAAGGACAAAAATATACAATCATGTTCAGAGTATGTGTGGAATTAGGATTATTATAACAATGACACATGTCATAGACAGAGAATTGCAATGCCGTGGTCATAATCATACCCCAAGTTAAAAAATTAAGCCAATGGCTTTCATATTCTAGTAATATGTCATGGTTCAAACATCATGGAACAATGAGAGGAAAACAACTATGACAGGGCCTACTCATATTCTACCATAGCACTTACTACTGTTCTCATATCAACTCTAAACAATAATATGCGTGGTTATAAAAACCTTGGAAATGAGAGTAACGTATAGCAATCATGAGGTTATACTCATAATATCTATTCTAGCAATCATTAGATGCCAATTGTTCTCATATCAACTCTAACAATAACACGTGTGGTCATAAAAATCTAGGAAATGAGAGGAACATGTAGCAATGATCTGGTTATAGACATACTATCTATTCTAAATTTGTAACAATCAATAAGCAGTCATATTCATAAGGTAAAGAGGAGATGAGATAGAACAATTACACGATGATAGATTCCACCAGTATAGGTAGCCAATCTGTGCGTCGACCGCGTAAACGATGCCATCGTGCACTATAGCATCAGATAGAAATGGAGGCTGAACATGATTGATGACGAGCCATAAGCATGTATGGCGACCGGATTCCAGATAGACTAATACCATGTCGAACAAGGCAATGAGCTTGTAATCCATGTAGTCTTCTGATGGTGTGGGCACTTCGTAGATTACAACCTTCAGCAAACGGAGGTCGCACCAAAAGCTCGACGCGTCTCGTGCGTAGTAGGTAGGAGTGTCCGGCGGGCCGCGAGGCTCGATAGCGGCGGTATCCAACGATGGAAGGGTGATCTCTCGGTGGGTGTAAATATCCACGAGATGCCTTGGATGACCGGATTGGTGGATGAGGACGATCCAGTTGGCCTTCATGCCCGCCCAGTAGTGGCCGCACATTAAGGACATGTGGACGGGTAGTGGTAGCATGTCCAGGGGCACCACGACATTCTCCGTAGGATCGTCAAGTCGGTGTCTGGGCCACCTGTGAGGATCGGGTATCAGCAAGCAGGGTGTCTTGAAAGGACCGAACGGTTGTAGACGAGTAGACAGTACAAAGACACCAAGCATGCGGCCAGACGCACGGTGCTGAGCAGGTCCATACGATTACAAATCTGCTCCAAGAGAACATCGGTGAGGGAATTCCAGTCACGGCTCTGTCACTACTGCAGGATGCTGCTAACGCGACACTACAATCAGAGACCCTTCGACGAAACTGTGTGCGATGTAATAATCGCAAATGATGGTGTAAAAAACCCGTCAAAAAAGGTGCAAAATGTTTGCGATGGAGGATGCATCAAACATGGTTCAGATTTTAGTTGCGTGTGCGATGCAGGGCATACAGTTCAGTTCAATTAACTGTTTGCGATGAGGAGGAGCAAAAGAAACGGGCAGCCAGATGAAGGTGTGTGCGATATACAACATACGGTTCACTCGGATGAACTGTTTGTGATTAGGCAACACAAAAGAAACGGTCAGCCAGATCAAGGTGTGTGCGATATACGGCATGCGGTCCACTTGCATGAACTGTTTGCGTTGAGACAAGAGAACATAAATGGTTCAACTTAACAAGATGTGTGTGATACGCGACAAATAGGTCTGTAATTGGAAAAGTGTGCGAAGACCGATAACAACACAGACGATTGCTACTAACAAGCCGTGTGTTCTGTGAGCAAATGATTTCTAGTATACAATTATGAGTGATTGATGAAAACATCACCGACGGGTTCCATTGTTTCGTCCGTGTGCGATGTGATTTTCTTTGTCCGCACAACATCTACGCTCTGTCTACAGAGCATCAATATATATACTTAAAAAGACAACATTGCATAACCAAATTAAGTATACAATTACACAAGTGACTACACACATAACATTTCCACACACCAAAGTAAGCAATTACATGCATACTAAACTAGGAGAAACAAGGATCAAATCATCTACTTATTGTTGCGACGACGCTTGCCATTGCTCTGCTGCCGGCTGGATCCCTGGTCGTTTTGGGTAAGGAGGTACTTCCTCATGTCAACGATCCGCCTGTACATGTCGTAGCTCGTGTACGCCTCCTTGGCCACATACACGATTTGAGCTTTGTCGAGTTTCTCCATCCAGGCTGAGTGCCAGGCACGCTTGTCCTTGTTGCACGAATCCTTCATGTCTCTGTAGTAGGGGTCGATGATGGCCTCGGCGAGGTGAACCAGTGAGTCCTTCTCATGCTCCTTGCTGCCCCAGATCTTGTATTGGCCCTGGATGTCGACAAGATTCTGGCAGGCGATTCCCGAATTCTCGAGGGCCTTTACATCGTCGGTGATGTCCACCGTAGCGAACATGTAGTGGGGGCTATTGACAAACCTGGCGAAACACTCGCAAGGCCTTGTGGCCTGGCAGTAGTGGTAGACGAGGACGTGATGGTGCACGCACATCTAGGTGACGGCAACCTTGGGACGAGACCTGGCACGAGCACGGGTGTACTCGAGGTCGAACCCGGCCAGTTTGTACTTCTCCTCAGCAAGAAACAACTCCATGATGTGGATGGAGTGCTCCACCCAGACCGGGTTGTTGGTGTACACCACCGAGAGGTCCATGATCCTTCTGTGGGTGTCCACCACGGCACGCATGGTGAACTGCTGCGCGTTGTCGGCAGCCGCTCAGAGTGCCATTGGAGCCGCGCAGGATACCCTCTAAGAATTTCTCGTGGTGGGTGTGCTTCTTGCAATGGTGGGGCGCAATCAAAAGGTTGAAGAGACACAAGAGTTAAATGGCCGCTGTAATCGTCACATCTTGTCATGGCGTTCATAGCCGGAGGATTCTAGTGCACGCTTGACAACACCACACCGCACACGTTTTGTTTGACCACGCGTGGGCTCGAAGAGGCGCCAAATGTATCGTTGGTGATCCTGTTCCCGCGCTACCACGTAGTTTACCACGCAAGCTTCCCGCCTGGCTAGTTTGGCCACGCGTCGGCTAGAAGAGGGACAAATCGTGGGCGTTTATCGGCAAAAAGCTTTGTAAAAACGAAGTGTGTGGAATGACTTCGGTCATAAGTTTACCCGTGGGTGATGAGGTCAAAGTTACACATAAGGGTGATGATGGACACTCGAGTGCGATAATTAATTCTGCTCTCTACAGGGCACACGGTGGAAGAAACCAACTGTGTGCAATAATGTCGAAGATCGCAGTCGAGTTAGCTATACAGATCGTGTGCTGTGAGATCGATAAGGTAAACAGATTCGTGAATGGTTAACAAAATCTAAGACCACTTCATATTAAGGTCAAAATAGTGCTACCAATATATGAGTCTCATATGATGCCATTTCAACAATTGTACCACAAAAGCTCGAAATATTACAAGGGTCAAATTCCAGAGTTATATGTGTCGGCGTTCTGGGAACGGGGGTCCCCAGACTTGCCTACCTTCGGCCCATGGTGTGGCTCTGCGAGCGGGCCTGTATGGCCCATCTTCACCAACAAGCACTCAAGACCCTCGCGAGGGGCGAAGCCCCGCGAGGCGGACGGCGCAAGACCCCTTCGGGAGTGGCCTCACCAGGCTGGCTCGCGGGGGGCGAAGAGATCAAGGCAAGGCAAACCTCGTGAGGTTCTCGTGACGTGAGCCATGACGACCGAGACCAGGCGGGCGCCAGCGCGCACAATATCCTTGTTTCCTCTTTGGTGCTAAGGAGGCAAGCGCAAGCGCGGAGTGCCGAGGCATCAAGCAAAGGTTTCCATATTAGCGCAACGAGACCAAGACCAGCAGGACGGCAAGACGGAGGTCACCATGGATCCCAAGGCGGCGTCACCGCCAGAGCCTTTTGTAGGCGAAGACTGCTTTTGTCAGGATAAGCTGTACTAGTTGTCCCCTTTCAAATTGGCCGTTGTTTTCTCCCTAGCCACTAAATATTTGGGGGGAGGACCAGGGTTTATATAAATAGGACTAGCCACCACCGTAGGAGATAACTCAATCGGAGACATCTCATCTCATCTTGAGCAATCCTCACCCACACAAGTTCACCAAGCACAAGAACACCTCGCCTCAGGAGGCTGTTCTTCCCCTTGTACTGTTCACCCTCAGCCCAAGAGGCAATCCACCACCACCACACTGGAGAAGGGTATTACACCACAACGGTGGCCCGAACCAGTATAAATCTAGTGTCCCTTGTGTTGCGAGTTCGTCTAGTTAGCCCTTGAGATCTTAGCGAAGCTAGGACGTGGATCGGTAGGGGGAGATCTTCGTGCGCACCCCAGTGTTTGAACCTTGAGGGTTTTGCCGGAACCTGTGATCCGACATTTGGCACGCCAGGTAGGGGTGCGCGGAAGCTTCCTTTCCGTCGCTCCGCGTCTCGTTGCTTCATCGTCTCCATGGCGGACGCTCGCCGCGCTCGCGCTGAGCACCGGGCTGCCCTCGCCGTCCGCGTTGCTCAGACGGCTCCCGTCAGCGGGCCACCCCGTCGTTCTCCGTCGCCTGCCGCCAACGCCACCACCGGCCCGGTGGGGAACGAGCAGCAAGCATCCTCGCTGCACCCCTCGGTGCGGTGGGATGGCCGCACCGCCACTCCATCACTGACCCCGGCCGGTTAGTCATCCCACGCTCGTCACGCTCCCGTGGGCGCGCAGGCCGCACTGTGCATGGCGTGCGAGCTCCTGCGCTACCGCCCCGTCGACGACCTCTACGAGGACTGGCTCGACCGCATCGCCGAGCCTGTCAGCGCTGCAGGGGGCTCCCCTGCGTAGTCCCTCTCGCTGCATCGCCCTCCGCCAGCCGCGGGCGGCGTAGCCCATGGTGCGCGTCCACCACCTCTGCGCCAAGACGGAGTCTTGGCGCCAAGGCGCGCGGCACCACGGCGCGACCTGCCGCATCCGGCGCCCGCGCAAGAAGAAAGAAGCTGCCAAGAAGTCCCTCGGCCACGAGAAAACGCCCCCGCACTCCCTGCGCCACCACGGCAAGACCACGTGCCGCCTGCGGTGGCGGTGCGCGGACCCCATCAAGGACAAGTTCCCCACCAGCACAGAGTCCCGGCGACCATGGCAGGCTGCCGCGCCTTCACCCCTGAGCTGCGTAGCATCGCCTGGTGGGCAAGTTCAAGCCGGATCTGCCTCCTCGCTACGATGGCACCCCTGACCCCGCGGTGTTCCTGCAGCTCTGCGAGCTGAGCATCGAGGCGGCCAACGGCGACGAGAAAGTCATGGCGAACTGGTTCCCCATGGCTCTCAAGGATGGTGCCCGCTCCTGGCTCCTGAACCTGCCTCCAGGCTTGATTTCCTCATGGAACGAGATGCGCGATCGTTACGTTGCCAACTTCCAGGGCACTCGCGACCGCCCACTGGCCGCGGGTGACCTACGCCGTGTCAAGCAACAACCAGGAGAGACCCTCCAGAAGTACATCCAGTGCTTCAACAACGTTCGCCTCAAGATCCCCAAGGTGACGGACAAGGCCATCATCTCCGCGTTCTCTGATGGCGTCCGCGACGTCAAGCTGAAGGAGGAGCTCTCCATCCACGAGGAGCTGTGCACGTCCCAGGAGCTATTCAACCTGGCGACCAAGTGCACAAGAGCTGAGGAGGGGCGCCGCTCCCTCCTCGAGCTCCCGGCTGCGGACCCGGAGGAGAAGAAAGCCAAGGCCAAGGACGTGAAGCGCAAGGGAGTAGCCGTGCTCGTGGCGGAGCCAGACACCAAGCGCGGCAGAGACCAGCCCGAGTCATCCGAGAGCATCCGTCCGTTCTGCGCCTTCCATAACCTGCATAGCCACAACACCAGCGACTGTCAAGAGCTCAGAGCCATTCGAGAAGGACGCTTTGGTCGACGCCCCGAGCGCAACGACCGGGGCTACGGCCGAGGAGGAGGACGTGGTGGCGGACGCTGGGATGACCGTGGCCCGCGCCAGGAGTGGCGCAACCGGCCTCGTGAGGACCGCTGGCAGGATCAGCCTCGTGAGGGCGCCTGGAGGGATCAGCCTCGTGAGGATCGTCCTCAGGGCAATGCAGGTCTTCTCCACTACCTCCACCACCAAGAAGGAATGACGACCACCATCAAGACGAGGGGGCTGGGGGCTTCCAGGAGCCGCGTGCTATCGCCTGCATCTTGGGCGGAGCTCAAGCCCCAGCCTCACAGCGTATCTTCAAACAGTTTGCTCGTGAAGTGAATGTAGTCCTCCCTAAGCTCGAGGCCACGCGCCCGCTCAGATGGTCCAAGTGTGCCATCACGTTCAGCTCGGCAGATCAGCTCAAGTGCGCGGCTACCACTGGTGCCCTCCCGATGCTTTGTTCACCAGTCATCAGCAACGAGCAAGTCACCAAGACCCTCATTGATGGCGGCACGGGGCTCAACGTCCTGTTCGTCGACACGTTCGACAACCTCCAAGTGTCGCATGACCAGCTTCAGCCCACCAAGCCTTTCTCAGGAGTGACCGACGGCTCCACTACCCCGATCGGGCAGGTCCGCCTACCCGTCACCTTCGGAGAGCGCCACAACTACCGTACCGAGCTCATCGACTTCGACGTCGCCCACATCCTCCTGCGATCCTCGGTTACCCAGCCCTGGCCAAGTTCATGGCGGTGACCCATCACGGCTACAATGTCCTCAAGATGCCAAGAAGCGGCGGAATCATCACAGTCCCGTGCGAAGAAAGAGACGCGGTGTGCTCCCTCGAGCGTGCCTTCCAAGCTGCAGCAATCGACGACCCCGACAGCAAGGGCGAGTGCCCTCCTGAGGCCACCCCCAAGAAGAAGAAGCTGCTGCTACGCGCAGGGCCTCAGGCAAGCGGCGCCATGACTGGATCGGCGCCCGCACCTGGGGCACCTCCCTCCATCGCATAGGAAAGCACGCCCGGCGCCCTTCTCGGGCAGGGCTCGGGGGCTCTCTTCTGGAGGGCCTCAGACTTTGCTAACATCACGAGTGAGGCGCTCGGGCACCATCTGGAGGCATGCTTCATGGCACGTCACCCTCAGGAGGACACAAGACGGAGAGCGCCGAGTGCTCAGGAGTTCATTACCAGGACCACCCAGGAGCTGCAAGATGCGAGGGCCATGCGCGGCAATCGCCGTTCACCTGGCGCAGCCTCCCATCCAAGCGAAGATGCCGGGCTGCGCGTTTCCATCGACATCCTAGGGCTCAACAGGGCCGCGTCTCAGGAGCCCTTCTGGCCTTCGCGCGTGGGACGCTGCAAGGGCCCACCGCACAGCTATGTTCGCATGCCTTTTTGCCTGCCGAGCGTGGCGTCCGCCTATCAGCGCAACTTGCGGCACGCTCTGGCGACTCAGGAGGCCAGGCACCACGCCGTCCTAACGGAGATGGAGACGGTCCTCAAGGAACCTCCTAGACCCCAGAGCCTCCCGAGGCTCAGGACCCCGGTGGCTCGTGAGGAGCGACCCCTTCGCCACGTACCTTCAGCTGCCCCAACATCCCTTCCTCGACAGAACCAGGTGACATTTTCCAAGTTTATTTAGCTGGGAGTGCCCCCCGGGCTGCATCATTCCCAGGCCACGTGGGTCCATCCATGTGGCATGTATCCCTTTTCATGTCTTTAGCTTACCTTGCTGGGGGCACCCCTCGGGCTGCATCATCCCCAAGCCGCTCGGGCCTGGCCCAGTGGCATGTATCTTACCTGCATTTACTTAAGCCAGTATGCTTTCCATGCTTAATCTACCTATGACAACTACCTGCTTGATTCTCACCCGCCACGGGGGCTACTCAAGCTGGCACAACGCTTGTGCTCGGGTCCGTCCCTACAACGCCGACAAACCTGAGCGGTCGAGCTCTGACTCGCGGCACGCCCCGCGCACGTCACCTCACCAGGCCCTCAGTGCCTTCATCTCTTTGTGGAGCAACCGGCGGCAGACCGGCAACCATAATGGCAAACTGTGTCTCTCCTTGTGCTGGCTCGCAGGAATCTCCTGAAGATGCCGGCAGGCGGAACCGTGAGCTCCCTCTTCTCCCATGCAATCCACTTGCGCGTTAAAAGGGGGGCTCCTAAGCATCGCAACTTAGGAGCTCCTACTGGCTCTCCAACCCTCACCCCCTGGCCTTGACCACGACACGCGACCTGGCATACCAGCGGCGGCTAAGCTCGCTCGAGGGCCGGGACCTGAGGACGTAGAGCACGAAGGAGAGCGTGGAGAAGGGGGGAGGCTCACATGGACCTGGCTTAGCTATGCTTCAGACGCCTATACGACACATCATGAGGAATCGAGCCCGGACCGTCAAGATAAGTCCTGAGCCCGGGTTGGTTAAACCGTTAAGGATTATGAACCATACTAACCGCAGCCCTGCTGCAGCAACGTCACCCCCTTTCTTACCTCTTGATGGCTGCTTGAGCGCTAAAGGGGACCTCCAGAGCATCGCGCCTCAGGAGCTCTTACTGGACCTCGGGCCGCTCAGCTCCTGGCCTTGACCACGGCATGCGACCTGGCATACCAGCGACAGCTGCAGCCTGCCTGGGGACCGGGACCTGTCAGCGTAGAGCACCAATTCGTCGCGAGGTCGGAAAGGGAGACCGAGTTGAAGCAGGACTCGCGCTCGCACAAGTTCATAATATTGACAAGAGAAGTCACAAAACCTTTACACACCCCCATGGGGCACTTCTTGATTCCTCGCAGGGACTTGTCAAGTCGGGCAGTTGCCAAGGCTGCGTGGGGAAGCGGAGACGCCCACGTCCAATCAACCACCACGCGTCGACCAAGGCCGCAGGCTATTGGGGCCCGCGGCGCTCTGCACTTGACCTTTGGCTTCGCCTCGAAGCCAAGCCCGAGCGCACCTTGGGACCGGGGGCTACTGTCGGCGTTCTGGGAACGGGGGTCCCCAGACTTGCCTGCCTGTGGCCCATGGCGTGGTTCTGCGAGCCGGCCTGTACGACCCATCTTCACCAACAAGCACTCAAGACCCTCGCGAGGGGCCAAGCCTCGCGAGGCGGACGGCGCAAGACCCCTTCGGGAGTCGCCTCACCAGGTTGGCTCGCGAGGGGCGGAGAGATCAAGGCAAGGCAAACCTCGCGAGGCTCTCGTGACGTGAGCCATGACGACCGAGACCAGGCGAGCGCCAACGCGCACAATGTCCTTGTTTCCTCTTTGATGCTAAGGAGGCAAGCGCAGGTGCGATGTACCGAGGCATCAAGCAAAGGTTTTCATATCAGTGCAACGAGACCAAGACCAGCAGGACGGCAAGACGGAGGTCACCATGGAGCCCAAGGCGGCGTCACCGCCAGAGCCTTTTGCAGGCGAAGACTGCTTTTGTCAGGATAAGCTGTACTAGATGTCCCCTTTCAAATTGGCCATTGTTGGCTCCCTTCCCGCTCAATATTTGGGGAGAGGACCAGGGTCTATATAAATATGACTAGCCACCACCATAGGAGATAACTCATTCGGAGGCATCTCATCTCATCTTGAGCAATCCTCACCCACACAAGTTCACCAAGCACAAGAACACCTCGCCTCAGGAGGCTGTTCTTCCCCTTGTACTGTTCACCGTCAGCCCAAGAGGCAATCCACCACCACCACACTGGAGTAGGGTATTACACCACAACGGTGGCCCGAACCAGTATAAATCTTGTGTCCCTTGTGTTGCGAGTTCGTCTAGTTAGCCCTTGAGATCTTAGCGAAGCTAGGACATGGATCGGTAGGGGGAGATCTTCGTGCGCACCCCAGTGTTCGAACCTTGAGGGTTTTGCCGGAACCTGTGATCCGATAATATGGCTCAAATTCGAAGATTACAAGGTTCAAACTGATATTAGAAATGAAATTCAGCTCATCAGGTGCAAACGCTCGCGCTGATCCGCTGAACATGGATATCAGAGAGGTTCAAACTAATATTACCACTTCTAAGTCTGGTTCCGAAACCTCACAATTTTTACAAAGGGGTCAGCCACTGAGAAGTCATGTATGGGGTTGACACGATGACTTCCGATTATTCTATCATACAACATTTTTGGAGCATATTCCATTCTGCCGCAGGCGCCGACGCTGATCAACAAACCATTCATTTTGGCGAAATAATTGTAGGGCAAACCTCATTACCATCAGCACCCTTGCTCTGACAACAAAGAACCTGGCGAATATAATCTCCGGTAAGGTCCCTTGGTAGGAGTTCAAAGTAATTTCTGAGAGATGCAGATCTAGGCATTCGACATGATTGTTATATTGTATCACATTATCCACCACTGGGCCTAATCTTATCTGCAAAAGAAGAAAACGTGTTAGTGCCTACATGCAGTTTTGAACACTACTACATGCCTATTCGCTTTGCAGGATTTGTAAAACACACTAACATGCCATCTTCGATCTGACATGATTAACATCGGCATTTGATTACATTCTAGAAAAATGTAGACTTCTTCACAAGAGGTTGGAGTGGATGAATAGTTCCCTATGAAAACTAGCACAGATGAATCCAAAGGAGAAATGCTTATTGATTGTAACCATATGGATCAAGCAACCAATATGGGGGGGCATGTATGTACTGAAATCCTCGAAAAGAATCCTTCAGAAACCGTAGTACATTGTCATTGTAAACTTGGAAAAAGGTGTCACAAATTGAACTCCCTTATGGTTAACATTTATCAGGAAAAGAACATCACCTCGATATATAGCTTCTCCAGGCACGGAAAGCATCTCAGGAAACTGACAACTTGCTCCAGGTTGGGGCCGATAGATTCTAGTGCCAAGACCTTCAATGTGCGCAGTTTCGGGGTCAAGCTTGTCGGAATCATTTTCTGAATGACAGACGAACAAACATCTTGAAAATTAGAAATAATGTTAATTTGTAGAAGGAGAGGTAGAAGGCGGCTGTTGTACCTGAACGGGTGTGGATCCAATAACAAGTTCGGAGTATTTGTCAGACGAGTAGCCCACCACTGGCAATTTCGGTGTAGAAATGACATTGATTCTTGTTGGACCTTCTTGATCAACTACAAGTAATCTCTCAAGTGCAGGTGTGTCCTCAATGACCATATCGTGGTACACATCTTGTGATGTCTTCCTGCCGCACCAGAAACACACATAAATAGTCCGGAGAGTCATGGAGGTGATGTGGAAGGTACTCAAACCATTGATCGCCTGAAGACGAAGGTACTCGAGTGCAGTACAGCCACGGAGCAGGCGCTCCATGTCACCGTTTGAGAGGCAGACGACGACGAGCTCGAGGTGCTTCAGTCGTGGTAGAATAAGAGCGGGCGTGTCATTAAGGGTGGGGATGGTAGTTCCTGAACTTGGTGACGCGCAACGTGGGCGCGAGGTGGAGCGCGGACGTTGGCAGCTCGCATATGCCCATCATTAAAAGTGAGCTCTTCGAGCTTATCTAGGGCGGGGGATCGGAACCAGTCGTCTAGCTTGGCTCGGTCCTTGCCGTTGGAATGGAACTTGCCCATTCTAAGGCCTTTGTATGGGCCAAGGTGACTGCCGAGGATCTTGGAGAACGCATCCAAGCTTTTGCGATAGCCATGGCAGAGCTCGTGGGTGTCGATGAGGTCGAGAGGGCTGGAGTTCCATAGGAGGCGCCACCATCGGGAAAGGACGGTTGTCCATTCCCCATATTTGATTGGGAGGAGGGAGATGATGACTGTCAACATATCATCGGGGAGGCTGCTGATGAAGTCTACGCCTGCTGGAGTCGCTTGTGGTTCTAGCTCGCCCCGCCTCTGCTTGTTGGCAACCCCACTCTCCACCTCCGAAGTCTCCTTGTCAACGGCGCTTTTTGATAGAAATGGGAGTACAGGTAATATTTAGTTAAAACAGGGCTATAGAAAAAGTGTATTGGTAACTAGAAGTTATTAGGTAGGAATTTAGTAAGAAAAGGGAATAACAATTTGTTGCTTAAATACTACACAATTCATTTGATATTGCTGGGTAAGTCAACATGCAGATAGTTGAAAAGAAAACTTACTTCAAACAAAGTCTGGACGGATGATATCGTCGGGGAAGTTAGGATATATCTCATGACCAGCCCCTTTTATCTGCAGTGCAATTCTAGTGCCACCTTTCAGTTCATAGAACTTAGAAATTTCTTTCGAAAAGCCAGTGTCAAAATAGGAGTCACCACATTCATCAAGTCTTACAGTAGCAATGATTGTAAATCCATGGTTTGTGTGTAGTATGACATCCCTGCAGTCTTGATTTATGTAAAGGGCAAGATTGTGCACTACAGATTCTGTTGCATAGCAAGGGACGCGCTGCAGAAAATAGTAGGATTGTTATGGTAACATGCAAATATGGGCCCAAATTGAAAGAGATGTACAGCAGTCGAAATCGAAGGACAAAAATTTATAATTAAACAGATAGGGTAAACATGATGTCATGGAAATATGAGAGTAATCTAAAGAACAATACATCATTAATTTGCCTAATATAGAAAGAAGAGGGGGGAAAATCGCCTTTGATGTATATAGTGCATGTGGCACCTTTTATCCAAATGTAGTAATATTTAGAATATGTTCAGGAAAGTAGGCCATGCCAGCCGATTTAGGGTGAGATTGAACATACTGCGCGCATCCTCAATTCATCTGGTACGGTGAGATGGAATATCTGGCGGAGGCCACATGGTCCTGATGTGTCTGCGCATTGGACACTCTATGAACGGAAGAAAACCCTCAAATCAGCTAATTCACGTCGATTTCAGACAGGTGATTAAAGGAGGCAGATGAACTGGGATAAGAGATGAGATAATATCTCATTAAATTAGTTACCTTGTTGTCCACGAGAAAGAACCCTCAGTACGGCAGATTCCCCAACCGAGCGGAGCTAGGTCGACCGCGACCAGCGTCGAGAAAGTCGATGGCGATAGGCAGCGGGAAGCGGAAGTGGCGAAATGCGGTGGGCTTTGCCGGCAGCCGGGTGGCGGCAGCAGGCGTCGAGCTAAGTGGTTACCGCCACGATAGGTGGTGCCATGCATAGACGCAGAGGAGCTTGTTTAGGTGTGAATGGGGACCGGAGGGGGTGGCGGGCGGGGTGAGCGTTTTTTTGTGACGTGGGGATGGTGAGGTTTTTTTTTGAATTGAGTGGTGAGGGTTTTCCGTCCCACAAAGAATTTTGGAGGCGACGGTTTGCTAGAGCCAACCGTTTGTGATTGACGCAACAGGCAAAATGAAAGTCATTGCACACGGTTCCAATTTTGGGAACCATGTGTGATTGACGTACTACCTCCGTCCTGGTTTATTGGTCCCCTTTGTAATTTTTACCAAATTTTGACCAAATATTTAACTAAGAAATGTTTATGCATGTCACCAAAAATTATATCATTGAACACTATGCTCAAATACCCATCCTACGATATAAATTTTGCTGACCTGCACTAACATTTTGTCAATTAAACCTTTGGTCAAAATTTAACACAAATTACCAAGGGGGCCAATAAACCAAGACGGAGGTAGATTCCATCAACCGAACTGACTGCATCCATATCCCATGGTTAGACATAAGTAAATATAGATTAAACATACTCAGACATAGATAATAAGCGTGCAGGTACACAAGCATAGTTCAACCATAAGTACATAGTTCAACCGTCATTAAGCATACTCAAGCGTACATAGTTCGATCCCACATCTCAT
The DNA here is from genome assembly GCF_018294505.1 of Triticum aestivum. Lineage (NCBI taxonomy): Eukaryota > Viridiplantae > Streptophyta > Magnoliopsida > Poales > Poaceae > Triticum > Triticum aestivum. The sequence continues at coordinate 353,389,138 of NC_057802.1, read as the reverse complement.
CTCACATGCCGACACGATCCTGAAGCTTCTCCAGGTACTTGGCATACGCGCCGTGCGCCACCCTGCGAGAATACTTCTGCTTGAAGGAGCCAACGACACGTCCTCTTGCATGCACCAAAACACTTAGATACACGTCATGAAGCTTGTGGTTGCAAAATGGGCATCGATAGCCGCCGTTCCAGGTCCTAATATGCCTGTTATGCTTTCCCGCATAAAGCTCCCTCATGATTTGCCTCTTGTACCTCCTCTGGCCATCTTCATCCTTGCTGTCCACATCGTCAGACAACACCTATACAAATAGTAAAACAAATTTGGCATCAAATCAATGTTTACATGCCGTGAAGTAGGATTAAGAATTTATGGCTATTTATTTATACATATCCAGAGATTATGGCTCGATTTTTAAGCACAGTCGTCTATGCACAGACAAACCTTCAAGAAAATAATGGCACAAACATATGTAGGTCATTTAAAATCAATTGTCAAGTCCTGGCTAGGAATTGTTAGCACGAACACTAACCCTAGTCAGATTACTAGCAGAAATCATTTGCACAGATGAAACAACTAATCACTTATCACTTGTACCATTCAAACAATCAACACACTACACGGATCTAACGAAACTTACTCAGATTTCATGGATTGGGAGAACATAACCATATGATTTCTATTCCAAAAAGGGGGAGGCAGGAGTAACCAGAGAAACCCTATGATCTATTTGACACATAAATGGGTATAGATGACTAACCGGCTGTCCGTCGTCGCCGGAGTGGTCGTCGAAGTCGTCGCCGGGGTCGTCACCAGAGTTGGTGTGGAACTCCACCTCCCCTCCGGCTATGGAAGCTAGACGCCGTTGACGACGTCAAGGTCCAGCGATAACTCGCCGGCGGTGACGACAACCTCTGACTCCATCTCCACGCCGTGCTCCGGTGCTTTAGCAGCCCCGATGTCGCCACTCCCTCTGATGGGGCGCTTCGGCGGCATCCTCATACACTGACGACTTTGAGGACTGAGAGCAGCGTCGAGGATGCAAGCGGAGAGAGAGGATTGTGTGTGTGGCAAGGATGGGGGGTGCGGCCGCTCGAGCGCACCATTAATATGGAGTAGTGGGAGTAGTGGGAGAGAGGCGGACGGCGGTCAAACCGATGGCTCGCCTCCCAGTAAGCCTGCGCACCGGACTGCTGGAATGCCTACGGTCGTTTCACACAGCTACTTGTGCGCCTCCCGATGACACTGCGCAGCGAGCATGCCTCCCGATGACACTGCGCAGCGAGCACGCCTCCGTCAATTCACACACCCGCACGCACGCCTCCCGGTCTGCCTGCGCGGCGGACTCCTCGCATGCGTCCCGTCAACTCACGCCTGCTCGCACGGCACACGGGTCGCGCGGTGGCACATATTTTTTTCTATTTGGATGATTAATGCTGCCGCTTTATTGCTTCATCGAAGCATGGCACGTATCCATTGTTGGTCGAACGCTCACGGTTCGAATAAATAATCCGTTTGGGATATTGGTTCCCAATTATTAATAATCTCTCATTTGTAATTACATAAAGATTATATCAAAACTGGTCTCAAATTTGACAAAAAAAAGTACAATGCCACTTTGTATTGGTGTCCATATGACAACACGATAAGTTTCATGAACTTCAAATAAGTTTTGGATGTACTAGAATATAAAAATCAAGATTCTCAATGTTTGAAATTTGTTGCACGGGGAGTAAACATGCACCCAGTGAGACACATGTGTTTTTGCAATCCATTTAGGTGCACTTTCACGTGTGCATGTATCTCAAATTTGATTTTTGCACATTATACCCGTAGAAAATCAATCAATTAATGTACTAAAACGTCTTAATGACCTCTGTTTTTTTCAAAATTAAAACATCCCTCCTTTGGTAACATATGTTCACCGCGGGATAATTAATTTAACATGCATCGTAGTTGCGGTGAATTCGCGGTGTGTGTGTGGGTGTGTGCGACTGGGGGTGGCGGGTGGCTCGCAGTACACTACAAGTTGCGAGCCACCGTGTGGGTTGGCCGTTTTGTTAGGCAGGCCGGTGCCACATCAGTCTCGTGAATTCGTTATTTAAAACATTACACAATCCTTTCATACATACATGTTTTGGCCACATGCAGTCGATGTTTGTCTTACACGACACTCGATTCTCGCGTGTGACGCTTTCTGTGGGCCCGCGAGGTCGTCGTCCATCACTTTGACGAACAGCCGACAGTGAGGTTAATTTGACCAGCAAGGTAGAATCTTTTTTGGTTGTGTTATGGTAGTATATACTACGCGTGGAAGAGGTGGGAGGGGACTAGCATATATACTATATGTACGCGTCCGTGAACAAGTACACCTCACTCAGTGTCGGGACTTTTCGGTTTCCGAGGCACGTGCCACATCAAAATTGTGAAATTGGCTATTCAAACATCACACAACACCTCTTTGGGCCACATGCATGCAGGCGGTGGTTATCCTAGCTAGGACACTCACGTGTGATGCTTCCATCTGTGGGCCCATGAGGCCATCGTCGATGCATGCATGCATCACTTTGACCTACATCGGGAGAGGTTAATTAATTTCACCATCGATGAGGATTCTTTTTGGGTTGTACGTATTACGGTAGGAGCATATAGTATGCGTAGAAAAGGGGGGAAGGGGACCATCATATGTAGTACGCTTCATGAACCTCGCTCTATGTGGGTGCATGGTTTACGGTTCTTGAGGCATGTGGCACATCAAAGTTCTGCATTTTGGGTATTGAACATATATATGTTTGGCCCACATGCAAAGCGATGGTGGCTGTCCTCTCGCACCCACTTATGCGGTTATCAGCGATATTGATGCTTTCCATCTATGGGCCCGCTTTGTCCATCACTACTTTTTGCCTGACAACGAGAGATGTTAATTTGACTTAGGAGGGATTTATGTTGCTTGTAATACGGTGTATATATATATAGGTCATGCTCTGGGATGACATGCATGATACAATTAGAGCACACACACATACATGTGTACGCATGAATCCCTCCCATCGAGTCAAAGTGGCTAGTACAACGACATGTCATGAACCGATCTCGCTCTGTGTGGGGAGTGTGCGATTTTCGATGCACGCGCCACATCAATGTTGTGAAATTGTATTCAAACATGCATGCACGCATCACCTCCATACATATGCATGTAGTGGTTGCCTTCGAACGGTACACTCCCTCGCGTGGTTATCGGCGACAAGCCTATATATTCGTGGGCCTGCGTGGACATCCATCCTTGACCGACAACAAGATAGGTTACCATGGCAGATTCTCCATTTGGTTCGTGTTATCGTAGTATAGGTCATGGTGAGATTCAGACCTAATTAAGTTTGAGCACATATACTATGCATGCATGCATGAATCCCCGTCGTCGGCTTGAAGTGTGGTGTAACATACATATGCATCGTCAACCTAACCCTCACTCAATATGGGGATTTATAGTTCGAAATCACGGTGCCACATCAAAGTTGTTCCATTGTGTACTAAAAAACACACCTCTCCATACATATGTTTGGTCCACACGCATGCAGTGGTTGTCTTCGGGGACTAGCTACTTGCGTGATTATTAGCGAGCTAGCCCATTGTAACGCCCCGAGACCGACGCTCCAGATGCGTTCCATGTTTTGCGTGTCAGCTCTGTTATTTATTTGTTTGTTGCTTTCATCATCGCATCATTCGCATTGCATCAGCAATCTGTTGCCGTCATTGTTTTCAAACTTGCATCCCCTAGTAGTTGCCGCGCCCCCTTGCTCACTTGTAACACCCACGATGCGGCTATATCTCCCACGTGTCGAGGCACGACTTAGAGGCATAACCGCATTGTGGTTTTGTCGCAAGAAGGTTCATCTTCACACAATCCCATGTAATGAACAAGAATGGGATAAAGAGTTGGCTTACAATTGCCACTTCACACAATACATAAATAAATCATACACCAATCAGAGTACACACATAGGTCCGAATACGGAACCAAAAGTAAAGAAGACAACCCCAAATGTTATATTCCCGATCGTCCCAACTGGGCACCACTACTGATCAACATGAAAAGAAACATAGTAACGACCAAGTTCCTTGTCGAACTCCCACTTGAGTTCGGTAGCATCGCCTGCACTGGTATCATCGGCACCTGCAACTGTTTGGAAGAATCTGTGAGTCACGAGGACTCAGTAATCTCACACCCGCGAGATCAAGACTATTCAAGCTAATAGGAAGGATGGGGTAATGAGGTGGAGCTGCAGAAAGCACTAAGCATATATGGTGGCTAACATACGCAAATGAGAGCGAGAAGAGAAGCAACAGAACGGTCGTGAAGCTAGCAATGATCAAGAAGTGATCCTGAACTCCTACTTACGTCAAACATAACCCAAAATCGTGTTCACTTCCCGGACTCCGCCGAAAAGAGACCATCACGACTACACACACGGTTGATGCGTTTTAAATAAGTCAAGTGTCAAGTTCTCTACAACCGGACATTAACAAATTCCCATCTGCCACATAACCGCGGGCACGGCTTTTGAAAGATAATACCCTGCAGGGGTGTCCCAACTTAGCCCATTATAAGCTCTCACGGTCAACGAAGGATATTCCTTCTCCCGGGAAGACCCGATCAGTCTCGGAATCCCGGTTTACAAGACATTTCGACAATGGTAAAACAAGACCAGCAAAGCCGCCCGAATGTGCCGACAAATCCCGATAGGAGCTGCACATATCTCGTTCTCAGGGCACACCGGATTGTCCAAGCTTCCGATAGGCGAGCCCAGAGTTGCCCCTGGTGGCCACCGGCGACTGACGGGTTGGACCAACACTTAGAGGAGCACTGGCCCGGGGGTTTAAAATAAAGATGACCCTTGAGTCTGCAGAACCCAAGGGAAAAAGGCTTTGGTAGGCAAATGGTAAAACCAAGGTTGGGCCTTGCTGGAGGAGTTTTATAGAAAGCGAACTGTCAAGGGGGTCCCATAAATCACCCAACCGCGTAAGGAACGTAAAATCAAGGAACATAACACCGGTATGACGGAAACTAGGGCGGCAAGAGTGGAACAAAACACCAGGCATAAGGCCGAGCCTTCCACCCTTTACCAAGTATATAGATGCATTAATTAAAATAAGATATATTGTGATATCCCAACATATCCATGTTCCAACATGGAACAAACTTCATCTTCACCTGCAACTAGCAACGCTATAAAAGGGGCTGAACAAAAGCGGTAACATAGCCAAACAACGGTTTGCTAGGAAAGGTGGGTTAGAGGCTTGACATGGCAATATGGGAGGCATGCTATAACAAGTGGTAGGTAGCGCGGCAAAGCAATAGAGCGAACGACTAGCAAGAAAAGATAGAAGTGATTTCGAGGGTATGATCATCTTGCCTGAAATCCCGCTAGGAAGAAGAACGAGTCCATGAAGAAGACAAACGGACGAAGTTGAACAAATCCTCACAAACGCGACGTTATCGGAACTAACCCGAAGAAGCAACACCGGAAAGAAGCAAACAACATGATAAACAACCATCACATAAACATGGCATGATGCACAATCAAGTATGATGCATGTCCAGTTTAAAGAGGCATGGCATGGGAAAGTGCACAAACAAAACTACAAGTGGAGCTCAATATGCAACGAGTTGCATATTGACGAAACACCACATCAATTATTTAGTTCTCTCTCGTTTATGTACCCAACAATATTAAATGTTATTAAACATGGCAAGAGGTGAAGCATAGTAAGACTATCTATCTAGGCAAGTTTAAATGAGGCCGGAACAACAAACAACAATTTCGGAAAATCCCCATGTGCATATTTTAGATTTGGTACTGTTCTGCCATAAACACAATTTTAATGTTGTTAAACAGCAAAATAAAGTGCACCATGTTAAACTAGGCATTTTCCTACCCCATTTACATAGAAAGTTTATTAAATTCGGAGCTACGGTTAAATAGTTATGAAATAAATCATTTTAACATGGCATTTATGCAAAATTAAACAAACAGCATTTTAAACATTTTAAACATGGATGAGAGTGGCATATTATGAAACTAGATGAAATTCTAAGCACTTTTCATATATAAATTATTTACATATGATGCATGATTCATTAGTTATTAGATGCATGAACACTAGGGGTTTTTCTGTAAAACTGTAATACTCTGGAAAATGGACAAAATCGCAGAGCCTAAAAAAATAGACTCTCGGCCGAATCTGGACACGAAGCCCAACAGAGGGAAAAGGCCGGGGGCTGGGCGGCTGCTCACATGGGCTCGTGGCCCGGTCGGTGAAGAGGCTTGGGGCAGGCAGATCAGCTGGGCCGATGCGAGGCCGGTACTTGGCGCGAGGTCAACGCAGGAAGCAGAGGGCGAGCAGAGGAGGTCGACGCGGTCCTGCACGGCTGCGATGCAGAGGGCGATGGTGGAGGCGAGCGGCGCTGGCGAGGCGGCGGTGGCTCCGGGAACTTGACGGGGCGGTGGAGCCGCAGGTCAATGGGGCACAGAGGAGGTCCCTGGCGGCGGGGCTTGGCGAGCTCGGCGTCGAGGAAGGAGCTCCGGAGCGGAGGAAAACTCCACGGCGTCCATGGCGGGGCTCACGCAGGGAGCGGCGACGGCACCAGGAACTTGGCGACTCCGGCGACGCAGAGGTGGGGGACGCCTAGACCCGTGCGATAGCGCCATGGGGAGGATTGGGTGCTGTGTCCCTGGTTCATAGAGAGAGGGAGAGGGAGAGCTGAGAGCTTCACCGAAGAAAAGTGAAAGGGGAAGGGAGCAGGGGTGGCGAGGACAGCCTGCTGGTTCCGGCGACTAGCGACGGCGGGGACGAGGTGCTCGGGGAGTCCCTCAGGCACGATAGGAGGCTGGAGTCTCGGCGCTCGCGACACAGGGGCGCACGAAGGAGGGGGGGTCGAGCAGAGGAGGAACTCCACTCCTTTAGATCGGACGCGCGAGGCAGAGGGAGGAGGTTGCGGTGGTTGGTAGATGGGATCTGGGAGGATCCCGAGGGAGATGGTGAGTTGGTGGCGACGGCGGACACGGGATGGATGGGACAAGGGGGCTAGATTTTAGGGATTGGTCTAGGTTGGACTATTTATATAGGTAGGGGATTAGGGTAGGGTTTAACACGATCCGTCCGATCGTAATCGGGCGGTCGTGAATAAGTAGGCTAAGGCGTCCAATTACGAAAACGGAGATGTTTTGTAGATGTTAGGGGATGATTCGGACCCAACGGTAACGATAGTCCGGTTCGGGTTCGGGGAAGTTTCGGACGCGCGAGAGGGGTCTATGCACTGCGCAAGGAGGGGTTAGGTGGTCACGGTCAAGAGGGAAGCGAAAATTCGATAGGTCTGAAACGGTCAACGAAAGCAAGGGGGGCGGGCGGCAACTACTAGGGGATGCAAGTTTTGAAAACAATGACGGCAACAGAGTGCCGATGCAATGCGAATGATGCGATGATGAAAGCAACAAACAAATAAATAACAGAGCTGACACGCAAAACATGGAACGCATCTAGAGCGTCGGTCTCGGGGCGTTACACCCATCTCTGGGGTCGCATGGACGGCCATCACTTTGACCAACAACAAGAGAGAGGTTGTATGACCAAGGTGGATTATTCTTGGTCCGTTTTACGATCCATCTTCATGAGATGCCCCTCTGGCCCGCCGACTGAAAGTGTGTGTGTGTGGGGGGGGACTGCTACTTCGCACTTTGCTAGGTGAACCTCGGTTGAGGGGGGCATGCATTCATAGCATAGGATTCCCTTCGTGCCGACACGATGGGGGCGCTGCTAGCTACTTCGCACTTTGCTAGGTTAACCTCGGTTGGGGGGTCATGCATTTATAGCTTAGGATTCCCTTCGTGCCGACACGAGGGAGGGGGCTGCTAGCTACTTCGCACTTTGCTAGGTGAACCTCGGTTGGGGGGGCATGCATTCATAGCTTAGGATTCCCTTCTTGCCGACACAAGGGGGGTGGGGTGGGGGTGGGGGCAAGCAATACCATGCGCTTTGCGAGATAGGTGCCACATCGAAGTTGCATTTGGTATTTGAAAATCAAACCACCCTTTTCATACATAAATTTGTTCCACATGCAAGTGTGTTCATGTTCTGACCCTCTCCCGCGTCATTTTTTGCCAAATTTATGAACATTAGACAAGTCGGATGATGCAACAAACATGGTTCACTCAAACTAACCGTGTGCATTGGGATCCACTAGGCTTCCCCTCTCAAAAATATCTACCCGCCTACAGCTTTTTTCTGTTTGATAACACACGGTTATTATGTTTCGATCGTGTGTTATGTTTCTTGTTCCCAATCCCGCATGCATCCCTCGAAAATATCTGCCCGCTTCGAGGATTTTTCTGTTTCATAACACACGATTGTTATCTCCGGACCGTGTGCGATGCACCATCATCAAAATTTTCAATAGCCCCGGCATTTCACTCCCGCGTAGTAAAAATTTTAGTACCCGCATCATTCCCTCAAACACCCCCGCCCCCTCCACACACACACACACACACCCCCCCCCCCTCCGTCGCTCGAAACCCTAGCAAGGTCCCCGCCGCCGCCGCAAGGCCTCCATTGTCAACATGTGCCGGTTTGCCCATGCAGCTTACCCACCAATCTCCATACCCAGGCCGCCCTGAGTTTCTTAGATGACACCTGCCAAATGCCCCTTTCCCATAGATCCCCATCCCCATCCCCCACTCCAGAGCCTCGCAGCCTAAGCCCGGCTACGCTCCCCGTGGATCTCAAGGAGCGACTAGCCCAAAAGAGGTGTATCACGGCCTCATCGCCCGACGTCGCCGAGGAAGCTGACGACCATTACTGGCCGCAGACACTGAATGAGCGGGCTAGAGTATGCGGGTGTGTCGCGGACACCGGCTACGACATTGAGGTCGTCGACAACGACGGCCTGAGGCAGGCTATGTCAGGTTAAGTGGCCCACCCCCAACCCCTCGGGTTCAACCGCCGTTGGTCTCATCCATGGCCCCGCCGCTGATCTCCTCTGGCTCACTGTCAAGAATTGGCCATCCTACATCGCCATCGAGCCCCTTTTGTCATTTGTGAAGGACACGTTCTGCGATGCTGGCTTGGGATCCACATCTTCCAAGTCAGACCTCATCGACGGCGACCACGAGGAGGGCACCCTCTCCGGCTCTTCCAAGGGGAAAGAGCCCATCTGCTCTTCCAAGGGGAAAGAGCCCGTCTGCGACATCAGGGAGGGCACCCTACAGCCGTGCTCTTCCAATGGGAAGGAGCCCATCTATGACAACATGGAACGCATCCAGGGTCCGTGCTCTTCCCACGGGAACGAGCCTGTCTGTGACAAGTGAGGAAACCCATGATTTGTTTTGTCGTGCCTCTTCATAGGGGGAAATCCATGATTTGTTTTGTCGAGTCCGTTTTGTAGTGTAGTGAGAATATGTCCAGTTTTAATTGCTATATCTAGTTGTTTGCAGTATGCCTAGTTTATTTTAGTTGTTCACAATGTGATGCTCTATATGTGCAATTATTTACTGTGCAGTACATTTCATCAATCCAGTTTTAAACATACCGATAGGAATGCATATATTTGCTTGTTGTTAAGCCTGTTATAGCTAGCATATGCCTCTTTTAAAGTTTTTTGATTGTTCGGTTGTTTGTACTTAGCATATGTCTAGTTTCGAATGCTACCTTTGGTTGTTCGTAGTATGCCTTGTTTATTCCAGTTATTCACAATGTGATGTTCTATATGTGCAAGTATGAACTGTGCAGTTCATACTCATCATTACCAGTTTCAACAATACCACTATGAATGACTACATTTGGTTGCTGCATCTTGTAGTTAACACGCCTTTCCATTTTTATTTAACAATAACCAGTGTACTTAGACCGGCACAATACCAGTTTGAATGAATATGTTTGCTTGTTGTTAAATGTTAGGCCTGTTGCAGTTAACACACCTTTCCAGTTGTTTTGCTTTACTAGCATGCTGAAACCTGCACACTGAAGCTACCTTTTGGAGATTATTTTGTCTGCCATGGATAATTTTGGTTGATGTTTAGCCTGTTGTGCTTAACATGCTTCTCGATGTACCAACAAAGGACAATTTTGGGAACGACTGTTGTTTTCCATTGAGGTTAGTTTCATCCCATGGCTTATATATGCTCACTGTTCAGGATATCGGTAGGTGGTACCATATAGGCCCGGGCGTGATAAGGGACTAATCGGTGAATCAAACTTTTAACTGAATATATCTGCAACCCATTTATCGTTAGGTTAACTAGGGCCATATGTAATATATCTGAGGCTACATAGCAACATGCACTGTACTTAATGTCTAAATATGCAATCCTAGGCTACATAGCAAAATGGAAGAGTGTTACATTAATGTTCTGATGATGTCTAGATATACGTAGAAGAGGAGCCGCAACAACAACAACAACAACACAACCTTGTTTGGACACTCAACTTAGCTAGAGGTTAGAGTTAGTTTCTAGCTCATGACTAACCCTGAACTAACTCCATCCAAAGAGTTGTTTGGATGGCAGGGTTAGATTGACAATAAATGCACTAGGAGAACTAGCTCCAATTAGCACCTCTTGGGCTTGTTATTTTTTTGGGTGGGTTATAGATGCAACTAGCTCAAACTATCCCTCATGTTTAGATATACTTCAGGACTATTTGAGCCCAAACTAGCTCAAACTAACTGTAACCCATGGATACGACAGCAGTTAATCAGCCGATAATTTGTAAGAATGAAATAAACTCCTTCCGGCCCATAATATAAGATGTTAATTCATCTAATATGTGAGTATATTGGATGTTATAAGATATTATAAAAGAGTGTTCTACTACATCATTGTGCAATTGATGTTCATCATCTAATATTAACTTGGTGCTTTTAAGTACATGTGTCATTGGTAAAGATCCGCGCTATGACCCTTTCTGCGTATGGGGCAATGAGATATCGATGAACCAGCATCAAGTGAGGAAGCTGATAAAGATTGTTAGTATAATGGGTCCCAAGATGGCAATTAAACTATTTGTTTACACTTTATCCAAGATAACATCGAATTGCAGTATGGTAAGTAAGAACTCTGCAGCCTTCCTTTTACTGCCCATAATGAGTTGTGTTAGATGACAATGTGTGAATCTTTTTCCTTTGCAGTGGTTGCCAAAGTAGTTTACTCAAGATTACCTCTCAAACTACATGATTGGTGGGCATGCAAAGGTTAAAGTATTTCTACCAGAACATGATGATTATCTAGATGTTTTCATGAAGACCATGAAGGATGGGCGGTCGGCCATCACAAGGGGTTGGACGAGAGTCGTGCATGCCTTCTGCATGGAGGAGGGCACAATATGGGCATTCCGCTTCACCTTGTTCAGCAACCAGAATGTATCTCGCCTCTTTCTTTACTGACTTCAATAGTACAAGTATACAACTGTGGTTCATCATTCTTTATTTGGTTCTTATGTAATTCTTGAACATATGTACCTATGAATCGAATAATGCATTGGTTGTTTGAACCTGATGGATATGACTAAAGCTATAGCATACATTCAAATTCAAATCCGGTACAATTTGAAATAGCAGTAATTAAATTACGGTGAAATTACGCTCTCCAGGCCGTTACCACACACACGGTTGGTAAAACACAAACGTTTGCGATATACACCATAGTCTGAGATGGTTCACAGAGAGGAAACGTGTGCAAGCATGCACACAATTGCCGTTTGCAAAGCGTGTGCGATGTCAGATAATATCACAAACGGTGTGGGCAAACTAAACGTTTGCGATAGTTTCCTTATCGTACACGATTCGCAACCATGAACTATTTCTTATGAAGTATGCATCGTAAACGTTGCACCACTGAATAGCATGTGCGATAGTTGTCGTGTACGATGATGTTACAACGGTCCAACGTTTCGTAATCCTATCCGACACTCATACGATGATTAGCTAATCTTCTTAATTAGTTATCGCATACGGTTTGGGACAAGCGAATGTGTGTGATTGTATGCTTATCATACATGTTCTATAATAGTGTTTGTGACGGGTCGCGCATCATAAACGTAGCAACACAGAATTCCAACTGCGATGGCAATGCGAGCACAAACGAGTAGGAGTATTATATATGCATCTTGGCTCCCTATCCCCGACGGTTTCTGGGTTGTGTGGGAAGGACCCCCTATCGCCCACACTCACTTGGCGACGGTTCCAAATGCTGTCGCGGAAAGGGGTTAAAAACCGTTTGTATAGCACCAACGCGTACCAGTGTGCGTGTCAGTCAGTTCTGCCATAGGGTTTTTTAGGGCGCTGAGTGATTGGGGTTTTGGGTGCCTGCGAGGGAGCGGGGAAGTGGATTCGGGCGGAGGAACGAAGAAGATGGCGTGTGTGGCCGAGCAGTGAACGGGGGGATATGGTATGCGCAAGCTACCAAGGAAGATGGCACGGGCGGGCGAGCAGTGAGCGGGGGGAAATGGTGTGCGGCCGACGATGGGGAAGAGAGGAGGAAGAAGAGGGCAAGACGGGGCAGAAAGTGCATTAAATCTCAATTCTACCAGTACTACTACCAGGATATACCGTCCTTCGGAGTGTAAATAGTTAAGCTGATGACATGTGGGTCTACCTCAAGAGGGCTCATATGTCAGTTAATGGAAGAGAGAGGTGCGTAGGCGTATTTGCATAAGCGTGCTCCATTGTCAAACATGAGGAAGTATTGGGTAAGGTTGGTTTAGTAACACCAACACGCTGGTTCAGTAACACCAACACGCTGGTTCAACTTATTAATTAAGTTTCCCATCTGATGCAGCGTGTATTGTCACTTCAGTGTGAAGACTAGTTGAATAGTTCTCTCTGACCGAGATGGGGAATAATGGATCACCAAGATTTCCTATCTACAGTATCCCTATGCCTCTACTCTCATCCTATCCAACAAGATGAAACATTGGCCAAGGCACCCGTCGCCAATAATGTAGGAGTACTAGTAGTATTTTGTGTCAAACTTTGACCATCTATTTAACTAATAAAATGTTAATGCATTTCACCAAAAAATCATATCACTGGATTCATATTTGAACATAGTTTTCAATGGTATAGTTTGTTATTGAAGGAAATACGCCCTAGAGGCAATAATAAAGTTATTATTTATTTCCTTATTTCATGATAAATGTTTATTATTCATGCTAGAATTGTATTAACCGGAAACGTAATACATGTGTGAATACATAGACAAACATAGTGTCACTAGTATGCCTCTACTTGACTAGCTCGTTAATCGAAGATGGTTAAGTTTCCTAGCCATGGACATGAGTTGTCATTTGATTAACGGGATCACATTATTAGGAGAATGATGTGACTGACTTGACCCATTCTGTCAGCTTAGCACTTGATCGTTTAGTATGTTGCTATTGCTTTCTTCATGACTTATACATGTTCCTATGACTATGAGATTATGCAACTCCCGTTTACCGGAGGAACACTTTGTGTGCTACCAAACGTCACAACGTAACTGGGTGATCATAAAGGTGCACTACAGGTGTCTCCGAAGGTACTTGTTGGGTTGGCGTATTTCGAGATTAGGATTCGTCACTCCGATTGTCGGAGAGGTATCTCTGGGCCCTCTCAGTAATGCACATCACTATAAGCCTTGCAAGCATTGTGACTAATGAGTTAGTTGCGAGATGATGTATTACAAAACGAGTAAAGAGACTTGCCGGCAACGAGATTGAACTAGGTATTGAGATACCGACGATCGAATCTCGGGCAAGTAACATACCGATGACAAAGGGAACAACGTATGTTGTTATGTGGTTTGACCGATAAAGATCTTCGTAGAATATGTAGGAGCCAATATGAGCATCCAGGTTCCGCTATTGGTTATTGACCGGGACGTGTCTCGGTCATGTCTACATAGTTCTCAAACCTGTAGGGTCCGCACGCTTAAAGTTAGATGACGATCGGTATTATGAGTTTTGTGTTTTGATGTACCGAATGTAGTTCGGAGTCCCGGATATGATCATGGACATGAAGAGGAGTCTCGAAATGGTTGAGACATAAAGATCGATATATTGGACGACTATGTTCAGACACCGGAATGGTTTCGGGGAGTATCGAACATATACCGGATTACTGGGGGGTTACCGGAACCCCCCGGGGAGTTTAATGGGCCAAGATGGGCCTTAATGGAGAATAGGAGGGGCGGCTAGGGCTGGCCGTGTGCCCCCTACCCCTCTAGTCCGAATTGGACAAGGAGGGGGGCGGCGCCCCCTTTCCTTCCCCCTCTCTCCTTCCCTTCCTTTCCCCCTCCTACTCCAACTAGGAAAAGAGTGAGTCCTACTCCCGGTGGGAGTAGGACTCCTCCCTGGCGCGCCCTCCTCCTGGCCGGCCGCCCCCTCCCCCTGGTTCTTTATATACGGGGGCAGGGGGCACCTCTAGACACAACAATTGATCTCTTGATCTCTTAGCCATGTGCGGTGCCCCCTCCACCATATTCCACCTCGATCATATCGTAGCGGTGCTTAGGCGAAGCCCTGCATCGGTAGCATCATCATCACCGTCACCACGCCGTCATGCTGACGAAACTCTCCCTCAAAGCTCGGCTGGATCGGAGTTCGAGGGACGTCATCGAGCTGAACGTGTGCTGAACTCGGAGGTGCCGTACGTTCGGTACTTGGATCGGTAGGATCATGAAGACGTACGACTACATCAACCGCGTTGTGCTAACGGTTCCGCTTTCGGTCTACGAGGGTACGTGGACAACATTCTCCCCTCTCGTTGTTATGCATCACCATGATCCTGTGTGTGCGTAGGATTTTTTTTGAAATTACTACGTTGCCCAACAGTGGCATCCGAGCCAGGTTTTATGCGTAGATGTTATATGCACGAGTAGAACACAAGTGAGTTGTGGGCGATACAAGTCATACTGCTTACCAGCATGTCATACTTTGGTTCGGCGGCATTGTTGGATGAGGCGGCCCGGACCGACATTACGCGTACACTTATGCGAGACTGGTTCTACCAACGCGCTTTGCACACAGGTGGCTGGCGGGTGTCAGTTTCTCCAACTTTAGTTGAACTGAGTGTGGCTACGCCCGGTCCTTGAGAAGGTTAAAACAGCACTAACTTGACGAACTATCGTTGTGGTATTGATGCATAGGTAAGAACGGTTCTTGCTCAACCCGTAGCAGCCACGTAAAACTTGCAACAACAAAGTAGAGGACGTCTAACTTGTTTTTGCAGGGCATGCTGTGATGTGATATGGTCAAGGCATGATGCTATATTTTATTGTATGAGATGATCATGTTTTGTAACCGAGTTATCGGCAACTGGCAGGAGCCATATGGTTGTCGCTTTATTGTATGCAATGCAATCGCCCTGTAATGCTTTACTTTATCACTAAGCGGTAGCGATAGTTGTAGAAGCAATAGTTGGCGAGGCGACAACGATGCTACGATGGAGATCAAGGTGTCGCGCCGGTGACGATGGTGATCATGACGGTGCTTCGGAGATGGAGATCACAAGCACAAGATGATGATGGCCATATCATATCACTTATATTGATTGCATGTGATGTTTATCCTTTATGCATCTTATTTTGCTTTGATTGATGGTAGCATTATAAGATGATCTCTCACTAAATTTCAAGATAAAAGTGTTCTCCCTGAGTATGCACCGTTGCCAAAGTTCGTCATGCCGAGACACCACGTGATGATCGGGTGTGATAAGCTCTACGTTCATCTACAACAGGTGCAAGCCAGTTTTGCACACACGGAATACTCGGGTTAAACTTGACGAGCCTAGCATATGAAGATATGGCCTCGGAACACTGAGACCGAAAGGTCGAGCATGAATCATATAGTAGATATGATCAACATAGTGATGTTCACCATTGAAAACTACTCCATCTCATGTGATGATCGGACATGGTTTAGTTGATTTGGATCACGTGATCACTTAGATGATTAGAGGGATGTCTATCTAAGTGGGAGTTCTTAAGTAATATGATTAATTGAACTTCAATTTATCATGAACTTAGTACCTGATAGTATCTTGCTTGTCTATGTTGATTGTAGATAGATGGCCCGTGCTGTTGTTCCGTTGAATTTTAATGCGTTCCTTGAGAAAGCAAAGTTGAAAGATGATGGTAGCAATTACACGGACTGGGTCCGTAACTTGAGGATTATCCTCATTGCTGCACAAAATAATTACGTCCTGGAAGCACCGCTAGGTGCCAGGCCTGCTGGAGATGCAACTGACGACGTTAAGAACGTCTGGCAGAGCAAAGCTGATGACTACTCAATAGTTCAGTGTGCCATGCTTTACGGCTTAGAACCAGGACTTCAACGACGTTTTGAACGTCATGGAGCATATGAGATGTTCTAGGAGTTGAAGTTAATATTTGAAGCAAATGCCCGGATAGAGAGATATGATGTCTCCAATAAGTTCTACAGCTACAAGATGGAGGAGAATAGTTCTGTCTGTGAATATATACTCAAAATGTCTGGGTATAACAATCACTTGATTCTACTGGGAGATAATCTTCCGGATGATAGTGTCATTGACATAATTCTTCAATCACTGCCACCAAGCTACAAGAGCTTCGTGATGGACTATAATATGCAAGGGATGGATAAGACAATTCCCGAGCTCTTCGCGATGCTAAAGGCTGCGGAGGTAGAAATCAAAAAGGAGCATCAAGTGTTGATGGTCAACAAGACCACCAGTTTCAAGAAAAAGGGCAAAGGGAACAAGAAGGGGAACTTCAAGAAGAACAACAAACAAGTTGCTGCTCAAGAGAAGAAACCCAAGTCTGGACCTAAGCCTGAGACTAAGTGCTTCTACTGCAAGCAGACTGGACACTGGAAGCGGAACTGCCCCAAGTATTTGGCGGATAAGAAGGATGGCAAAGTGAACAAAGGTATATGTGATATACATGTTATTGATGTGTACCTTATTAGAGCTCGCAGTAGCACCTGGGTATTTGATACTGGTTCTGTTGCTAATATTTGAAACTCGAAACAGGGACTACGGATTAAGCGAAGACTGGTAAAGGACGAGGTGACGATGCGCGTGGGAAATGGTTCCAAAGTCGATGTGATCGCCGTCGGCACGCTACCTCTACATCTACCTTCGGGATTAGTTTTAGACCTGAATAATTGTTATTTGGTGCCAGCCTTGAGCATGAACATTATATCTGGATCTTGTTTGATGCGAGACGGTTATTCATTTAAATCTGAGAATAATGGTTGTTCTATTTATATGAGTAATATCTTTTATGGTCATCACCCTTGAAGAGTGGTCTATTTTTGTTGAATCTCGATAGTAGTGATACACATATTCATAATGTTGAAACCAAAAGATGCAGAGTTGATAATGATAGTGCAACTTATTTGTGGCACTTCCGTTTGGGTCATATTGGTATAAAGCGCATGAAGAAACTCCATACTGATGGACTTTTGGAATCACTTGATTCTGAATCACTTGGTACTTGCGAACCATGCCTCATGGGCAAGATGACTAAAACGCCATTCTCCGGAACTATGGAGCGAGCAACTGATTTTTTGGAGATCATACATACTGATGTATGTGGTCCAATGAATGTTGAGGCTCGCGGCGGGTATCGTTATTTTCTCACCTTCACAGCTGCGATCCCATACTCGCCTATGTTTCAAAACATACTCCGACTGAAGAGCAAACCTCTCACTCGGAGGCTTAGCTGCAATCCTGTACTCGCCTAAGTTTCAAAACACACTCCGAGTGAAGAGCAACCCTCTCACTCGGGGGATTAGCTGCGATCCTGTACTCGCCGAAGTTTCAAAACATACTCCGAGTGAAGAGCAACCCTCTCACTCGGAGGCTTAGCTGCGATCCCATACTCGCCTAAGTTTCAAAACATACTCCAAGTGAAGAGCAACCCTCTCACTCGAGGGCTTAGCTGCGATCCTGTACTCACCTAAGTTTCAAAACATACTCCGAGTGAAGAGCAACCCTCTCACTCGGGGGCTCAGCTGTGATCCCGTGCTCGCATAAGTTTCAAAACATACTCCGAGTGAAGAGCAACCCTCTCACTCGGGGGCTTAGCCGCGATCCCGTACTCGCCTAAGTTTCAAAACATACTCCGAGTGAAGAGCAACCCTCTCACTTGGGGGCTTAGCCACGATCCCGTAGTCACTTAAGTTTCAAAACATACTCCGAGTGAAGAGCAACCCTCTCACTCGGGGGCTTAGTCGTGATCCCGTACTCGCCTAAGTTTCAAAAATACTCCGAGTGAAGAGCAACCCTCTCACTCGGAGGCTTAGCTGCGATCCCGATTCGCCTAAGTTTCAAAGAGGTGCATCCTGAGCTGCGCCACAAGTACAATGACTGGTCGCGCTCTGAGCTGTGCCACAAGTACAATGTCTCGTTGCACTCTGAGCTGCACCACAGGTACAACATCTAGTTGCACTCCGAGCCGCGCCACAAGTACAACGTCTGGTTGCACTCTGAGCCGCGCCACAAGTACAACATCTGGTTGCACTCTGAGCTGCGCCACAAGTACAACGTCTATTCCGAGTGAAGAGCAATCCTCTCACTCGTAGACTCAACTACGATCCTAGATTCGCCTAAGTCAAAAAATCAGAAGACAATAGAGACAAAGCAACTGCATTCAAATAAAACAACCAAGTTTGGATAAATCCAGCAAGGTTCAGAACCACCAGCAGAAGTGCTCGGGCATCAAGCCTGAAAGAGTTTAACGATTACAAAATCACTCGGCATTCTGAGGCAAATAAAGTCAAGTTGTTAAATTTTTCACTCGGCAGGAGGAGGACTTGCTGGCTCGACAAAACTTTCCAGTCGATGCTGTCTGCAATGCGAGTGGCTGCGTCGATGAAGGTCTCCATGAAAGATTGAAATTGAAGCTTCTCGGTGTTAGCCACCTGAAGAGCCTTCAGCTTCTCTTCCTTGACTTCCTTGCAGTGAACACGAACCAGAGACAGAGCCACATCAGCACCGCAGCGAGCAGATGACTTTTTCCATGCTTGCACTCGGTCAGGGATGTCATTAAGTCGAGTCATCAGTGACTCAAGATCATTTTGAAACACATCTTCTGGCTAGAGCTCCTTGTCGATCCACGAGAATGCCACTTTCAGTCGGGCAAGGTAGTCCAAGACACCGGCAAGGCAGGATTCCAGTCGCAACACGTTATTGGCAGCTTCATCCTTGACAGGGGAGTTGATGGGGTCCAGTCCAGTCTCGATCCGCCCAGTTTCCTCTTTGAAATTTTGACAGAATTCTGCACGGAGTGAAAAATAGTGAGTTGGTGGCAGCGTTGTGAAGAAACTTTTCAATCCAGTCGGATGAGAGAAAATACCTTCAAGCATGAGAAACATCTCTTGGCAAGACTGCCCAGATAAGCTTCTAGTTCATCCCTCTTCCGAGTGAGAACATCCACTTTGTCAGCCAAGGCCACCTTCTCCTCCTTCAGCTGCACGACTTCTTTCTTTGCCTCATCAACAACAGTTTTCAGCTTGGCGTTCTCCTCTTCTAACTTTTCGACTGAAGCCAACTTCTTGTCGGCTAGTTCAGTCTTTTCATGCGCCGTCTTCGGCGCCGCTGCAAGATCGAGATCCTTCTGCTCCAGAGCCTGCTTCATTTTGTCTAAAGAAATAACATTCTTCAGACGTGCTTGGAGTTGACGGTTTTCATTACACACATCTATTTGAGTGGAATCACTTGGTTCAAAGGATGAAAAGGAAAAGATGACAAGGCGAGCAGTCAAAAAATTGTTACCTCCCATGACAACTACTTCATCCTGGGCTTTCTTCAGGTTCTCCTTAGCTAACTCCAGGTCGAGATTGAGTTGGATCTGCTTCTTCTCCAAATCAGCAAACTTGGTCCCAAGCTCACAAGATTTCTGCAATCAACAACAAGACACGTCAATCGGCAGAAACAAAGATCAATTACTTCCGAGTGATAACGTGCAAGATCAAATTGCCAAAAGGTTCTAAGACTACTGCCGAATCAAACATTCAACAGGAGTCTCGGGGACTACACCCAGTGGTTGCACTTAGCGTGCCCCCACTGGTTCGATTTCCCACTCGGCTGGTCTGCCCAGCCCGAGCGGAAGGAGTAAAAGATCAGTAACTTCCGAGTGAAGAAATGCAAGATGAGATTACTACGACAAAAAGAGTTCTAAGACTACTGTCGAATCAAACATTCAACATTAGTCTCGGGGACTACACCCAGTGGGTGCACTCAGCGTGCCCCCACTGGACCAAGAAATCACTCGACACGACCTGCCTAATTTGAGTGAAAAGAGCTACACACAGCTACATGACACACCCACTGGGTGTACAGATGCAAGAAACAGATTGACATCTTACGAATAATAAAGCAGCAGTTTTCAGGTAGCATATCCTAACAGAGCAAAAGTCAAGCTGGAAGCCAATCGGAAATCAACTTACAATCCCACTTACATGGACATTGGTTTGGAGGGCAGAGCTGGCGTCGTAGGCGGCCTTGCTGGTGTCATACACCACCTTCAGTCGGTCCATCATTAGACCTGCCTGGATCATGGCCTCCTTGGCAGCTCCTACTTGGTCCTCCGGGACGTGATGAGTAACAAATAGAGGAGATGTCGGAACAGACGACGTGGCCGGCGGAGCTGAAACTTGAAGTTGCGCAATCGGGGTAGGAGCCTGAGCAGTCGACGCTGAAGGTTGGTCAGTCGAGAGAGGGTCAGCAAAAGAGACTGAAGCCCGTACTGGATCTTCAAGTTGTTGGACCACAGGTTCAGATGCTGAGCGAGGCGTTCTGGCGCTAGGCACCCTCTTTCTCAATGTTCTACCTCTCCCCCCGTTTCCTTGGGGGCTCATCATCATCATCATCAGGAAACTGGATAACATTTGTCGGTACTGCAAACACTCGACAGTAAAATTTCAGTCGACCAGAAAAGCAATTGACAGAGCATGAACACGGCTATCGAACCATACCTGCCCGAGAGGTGGCCGCATCCGCGGTTTCCACATCACCACGCTCCTCATCGACGTCCATGGAGGTTGCAGGAGTGGCAGCACTAAAAGCTCCAGAGTTCACTCGGTCAAGCAAGCGAACGAGTCGACAATAACACAGAAGACAAAGAAAAGAAATGAAACACTTACGCAGAAGCAACATGAACAACCACATTCATCTTGGGCAGGGCCTTTTGGGACTTAGAGGGGACAACTTTGGGCTGCTTCACGGCCTTCTCCGATGGCTCTGGAGTCGAGGTCCGAGTGCGCTTTGAAACTTTCGCACTTGGCGGAACTGCCTTGCCACGCCCACCCGCAGGATCGTGCGACTGCTTGGAGTGCCGTTCAGAATGGGGCGGCGAGTCGACTTCCTTGCTGCTACCAGAGTCCTCGTTGTCCTCCTCACTGCCCTCTTCACTGTCATCTGCATACTGATAATCACCGCTCTCGCGATCACTCTCAACTCCTTCTTTGTACTGCTCTCTGTTCGGCATCGAGTACATCTTGGTGAAAATCTGCAAGACATGAGTTACAATTATCAGTCATATTCAAGAACAATCGCAGATCGGAAGGCAAAAACACTCGGCAAATTGAGCCTGACCTCTTCTGGTTCATTGTTGGCGTCGAATGGCAAAATCCTCCTGGACCCCCTGGGGTTATCCTTGTTGCCGGTAATGCTCCTGAGCCACTGGGCCGCTGTGTCCTCGTCAACCTCCTCCGGGTGGGTTCGAGCGGTGTCCTCAGGACCCGAGTACATCCACATAGGGTGGTCTCGGGCCTGCAGGGGCTGGATACGTCGACTGAGGAATACTTCCAATAGATCCATACCCGTCACTCCACCCTAAACCTATGCAATGACTGCGTCGACCAACATTCTCACCTCCCCCTTCTCCTCTGGCGCTACAACTAGTGAACGAGGAGTGCAGAGTCTCTCCAGAGAGAAAGGTGGAAGGCCAGTCGACTGACCGGGAGTCGGAATATCCTTGCAGTAGAACCAAGTCGACTGCCATCCCCTAACTGACACAGGAAAAGTCATAGGAGGAAAAGTACTTCTACCCCTCATCTGGATCCCTAAACCCCCGCACATCTAGATCATGTGCGTCTTTTTCTCGTCTGGGTTGGCTTTCTTTACCGACTGGGATCGACAAGTGAAAATGTGTTTGAACAAGCCCCAGTGCGGCTAGCAACCAAGGAAGTTCTCACATATGGAAACAAATGCAGCGAGGTACGAGATTGTGTTGGGGGGAAAGTGATGGATCTGAGCCTCGAAGAAATTCAGAAAAGCCCAGAAGAACGGATGTGGAGGTAGAGAGAAACCTCGATTGACGTGGGTGGTGAGGAGGATGCACTCACCCTCGCGCAGCTGAGGCTCGGTTTCATTGCCCGACAGCCTCCAGGACCCGTGAGCAATGAGGCCATCATGGGAAAGATTCTTCAAGTCCTCCCTCACGACGGTGGAGCGGATCTAGTCCCCCTGGATCCAACCAGGCGGTAGACCGGACCGCGACGATGACCCCCTCACCTTTTTCTTGCCCTTCGCCGCCGCCGTCGCCTTCTTTGCACACTCCAGGGCCGTAGTCCTTTCCTTCACCATGGCGGCGGAGTTCGAGCGGGTCGGGCGGAAGCGTCGAGAGTAGAGGACAACACGGTGGAGAAGCGGAGAGGAAGGGGATCGAATGGAATGCATAGTGTCATGCATCGGCCCCGGCGCTCTTTATGGGGCTGCTTTCAAGTGGCTGACCTGTGGGCCTGAGCAATCTTATCACATCCCACAACAGGCGTTGCCTGATACGTGGCGAAAAAGGCGGCGCGAAGATCGAGGAGTCTCTATCTACTCGTTCCGTTTACTGCGCCGCGCCCCGTTCCAAAATTTCGAATCCCGTGAGATCCGGAGACCGCAGAGCATTCAATTGCGTCAAAGATTTCGTACTCTAATTCACTCGAAGATTTACGACATAAATCACTCGGCGATCTCAGAAGCCAGAATCGACCAAGGCAACTGATGCAGGGTTAAAGTACCAGTGTGCCTTCCAGACCTCGATGAAATGCCTCCGAAGCATGAGATCGAGTCGGAATCAACTTCAACCCTTCTTCACTCGGACCTCAATCCATTCAGGGGCTATTGACGATGAAATGTACCTAGGGTAGGGTCTTAGACCTGACCTAGACACCCTACCCAAGGACACTATCCTAGAGTCAAAGACATTCAAAGTCCAACAGAAGGTACCGACTGAAATCACCTTGAAGAGCAATCCACTCGACCAGCTATTCCACTCAGATACCCCAATTCCACTTGACCAAGATAGCGTCACTCGACTGCGCGAAGAATCACTCGTAGTACAGAAGATCTAAAGCCACCACTGGATGGCAACGGTCAGGCGTTCACTCTGTAGTCATAAAGAACATTAATAGCTGGCATTGCCAGTAACACCCTTGTCTTAACTCACATTGAACCCTGTGTAACCAAGGGCTGGAGGGGCCTGGCGCACTCTATATAAGCCACCCCCTTGTCGGGGATATACCCCGCGGCGTAAACCGGCCGGAAGTATAACCCGGTTGGACTTGGCGGTTTACTTGAGACCCGGCTGAGACTTAACGATTCACTGGCGACCCGTTTGGACCTGGCGGTTTACGATTCATTGGTAATCCGGCAGGCGGGTCAGAGGAGCGACAAGACCCGGTGGCCCAACGGGCGGTTCATGAAGGCCGGTTCATACTATGGTGGGCCGGTTTAAGAGGAAAGGCATGAGGAATATTTGTTTTACAAGGAGTTAAGACCTGGACTTGTATCCGGTTTGTATTAGAGATAGACTAGTCCTAATCCTAATAGGACTCCACATGTAACCCGCCCCTTCAACATATATAAGGAGGGGCAGGGCTCCCCAAAGAGGGACAAGGCAAGAAGAAACAATCTCTAGGGCTAGACACAAAGAGCTGGTTTACCGGCGACTCTCTCGTGATGATAATGAGACCTAGCCTCAAACAGCATGTAGGGTTGTTACCGGATGATGTTTTCCTGTGCCCGAAGCTGTCTAAATCCTTGTCTTGTGTGTTGTGTCTCTCGTCCCGATCAACCCCTCTCAAGCTACCACATAGATGCATCGTCCTCTCGACTAAGTCCTGACACTAAGGACATCTGCCGTGACAAATCCACGATAGTTGGCGCCCACTGTGGGGCCTGCGCACGGTGGTGATGAGTTCTTGGAGGGATCTCTTTTAGGGATCAACAAGCTCACAATTGACAGACGGAGGTTCGAGTTTAAGAAAGTTAAGATGGCGTCAGGTGCGCCGCCACTGCTGCAAATTAAAGACCGATCAGTGCAAGGATCACGTCGCAGGAACCGATAGGAAATTTTTTGCAGTGTGTTGTCTGATTGGGGAGCGGTCAGACCGTAAGTCGCCGAGACCGTGCTTTCCTGTTGCCACACGTTTCACCGGTGCGCCAAGTCCCGAGGCATTCTGTTGCTATTACTAGTACTACTTCCGGGTCATACTACTACTCCACGTTATCATACAAAAGGACAAGAGGATCTGTACTTCTCACGTGGTTTGAGTGCTAGTTCAGTTTTTTGGATTGGTATTTCTAATGGATATACGTACACACAAGAAAGCAGGCTGTATGAGGAGACACGAGCTGCAGGGTCCATATACGTACGCCAACGTACAGTCAAACTTATGAAAAAAGAAGAAGGGAAAAACAGCACATGACCCGGAGTCATATCTGACACGAGCTCGGTCTTCACGATCGAGCCGCCCTTGCGGTCTGCTTCGGCCATCCGCTTATGCGGGGAAAGAAAGAAAGGAAAAGGGCCTGGTTGGAGTGTGAGCCGGTTGAAAAAGTTATCTACGGCTGCTACTTACAGATCATCTATCGTTTATAAAACATCAGGTAATATCCATCTAAATTTATCTTATTAACACTTATTGTTTTTTGTCAAAGAACAATTACTTTGCCCTGTAATATTTTTACACAGGATAAATTTTTTATGCCATTATATCACGGATATGGAGTGCATGCACTAGCATTCATCCATGCCACGCTGCTCAACAGGCATGCGTGCAAGCCACCGTTCCCGCGGTCCAGTCTGCGTCAACTCGTCAGGACCGCGCGAATGACCCAATAAGCGCGCACAAGCCGCAGTCCCCCGCAGTCCGGTTTACATCAATTAGCCGGGACCGTGCTCACGATTGACTTGTCGTCCGCACGGCTTACTGCGCTTGTGATTGATTCTTCCGTCTGCACTGCTTGCAATGCCGCGGCTGACTGTACCTACCGGCTGATTTTTATGGTCGCTTTGTTATCACAACTGGATCGACCTCCGACAAATACCAGGTGCTATTTACCTTGTTTTTTTAAGTACATATTAATTCGTCCGAGCAAAACTACTTCGCCCTGCTGTATTTTGTATGCAGGAGAATTATTCATTACAAAGTGGCATTATACCGCGGAGATAGAGGTGTGCCAATATCATTCGGCACAGGTGGTCGTCCTTACTCAACGGACTCCCGCGCCGGCTTACAATGTCTTGGCCGCCTCGCCCGTCCGCGCCGCCTTACAACGCCACGGACGAATCGCCCGTCCGCCCTCGCGGCCGGTTCACGCGTCCACGCCGGCTTACAACGCGGAGAACAATTTACTCGTCCGCACCGGCTTACAACGCTACGGCCGACTCATCCGTTTGCTCCTGCGGGTGACTCATCCGTTGTTGAATTTAGGTTCACCGTGGTGACCATCAACTCCACGGCGGATAATTTCTGGCCTGGCACATCAGGTGATATCCATCTAAAATATATTTTATTGACACATATTATTTTTGTCAAAGAGCAGTTTATCTTTGCCTTGGTCTGCAATATTGTTTATGCAGGACAATTGTTCACTGCAAAAGCTATGGTTGTGTCATGGATGTATAACTCGCGCCACCATTATAATGTGCTAGTATATTACCATGCCATCAAGCTCGATGAATATATGTGCAAGCCGCCATTCTGCAGACCGGTTTACATCAATATGATGTGGTTAAATCGCCCGTCCGCGCCGGTTTATAACGCCGCGGTCGATTCATCTGTCTGTGCCGCCTCTAAAGCCGTGGTCGTCTTTGTCGTCCGTTTCTCGCGGCCTGGTCTACATCAACATACCGGGCCGCACCTGTCTACATGAGTTGTTTATTGAGCAAATCACAGCTTGGGTAGCCCGGTTTTCTTTCAACAAAATGGAGGCAAATTATCATATACTATCAACCACCGTCTGCACTAGGTGGTTCAATGGGCAGGCGCACAAGTCGCCGCCACTATAGTTTGGTTAACTTCAAATCACCAGTTGGAAGGAACCATTGGCCGAGTTGCTGACACGGCTCATACGGGATCATTTACAACCCGCCGCAGTCACCACAACCTTCTGTGGATTCACATCGTGCTAACAAATGATATACAAGTTATGACGGTTTTTATCACGGTCAAAATATGGAGAATCTCAAGCTAACTCCTCGAGTCACCTTTGAGACTCGGGGGCTACGATGACATGATTCAGCAAATCTTGCCAGTTTCAGCAAATTTAAGAACCCCAGGATGATGGAGGGACAGATAACCCGGTCCCGGTGGCTGCTGTTATATTGATGAAAATTTAAAGGCCGTCAGAAAATTTCCGGCTTAGAAAGTATATGACAGTTACAAAATCCCGGCTTAATGAAGAAGTTCCGGGTCATCAGAAAGGATCCCGGTTTAAAATCCGGCTCAAGGGAAGTCAGTCTCACTGAAGCTCTCAAATATCCGGTTTACAATCTAGTTCAAGGGGAATCTGTTCTCCCACAAAGCTCTGAAGCTCTCAAATCCGGTTTTAAAATGTCTGGTTCAAAAAAGGAATTAACTTCTCGCAAGTTCGAGTTTGAAGGCCGTCAGAAAATTTCTGGCTAAAAATGAAGATTCCGGTTTAAGATCCGGTTCGAGGGAAAGATGTCTCCCATAAAGCTTTGACGCTCTCAATATCCGGTTCAAGAAGAATTTATCTCTTGCAAAAAGTTAAAGGTTGCCGAAGAGGACCTGCTGCCATGATGCGCGGTTCAAACATGGGTATCTTGCCTTATTGGCTTATCATATTATTGATCACGTGGGGGATTCTGTTATAAAGCGGCGTCCTGTTTGCTCATTGATTCGGCTTATAAAGTCATATATGAAGAATCACTTGGGGGCTTGGTCGTATTCGAACCATAGCTACACCTCTTGATCGGCGCAAGGCCACTAGAAAAATCATTTGGGGGCTTGGTCGTGTCCGAACCATAGCTACACCAGAAAATTACTCCAGGGCCAAAGAGAGTGTTGTAAAACAACAACTCAAACATAGGCACCCACTGAGCACAGCTCAAAATGTTGCTTGGGGATTCTTTGCTGTCGAATGAACAAAGAATCTACACTTGTAATAGGCTATCAAGCCATGGCTTGGAAGCCTGGTGTATACACCTAAAACCCCGGGTTAGCCTGCCTATTTAAGTAAGTCACGCCGCCCAGGTAAACCTGGTATGACCCTTCGAACTTTGACAAGTTACTCCAAAAAAGGACCCTGAACTTGTCAAGTTAAAACGATGATTGGTTAAGGATTGAGGACCATCTTAAAAGGCTTTGCAAAATGGTTTAACTCAGTGGCCTGGCAGCCCATGAAAAGCCTCGAATTTGGGGCCTGGCAGCCCGTGAAAAGCCTCGACTACAAGTTTTTTTGAATGCTTTTATTTGCCAAGTTTTTCTCCTTTGATGAGATTTATAATTTTTTTTGATAAACCGGCGTTCATTAACCCAGCTTGGCTTTCAACTACAAGTTGTCAGTACATGATCAGTTATAATCCGGAGACTATCAGCCCGCTCTGGTTCCGACTCAAAGTCACCAGTATTGAATAAACCGGTGTTTATCACAACCCGGAACGGTTTTATTGTAAACTGGCATAATATGACATGAGTTACTAATACTCTGGATTAGGGTTGTTACCCTCACTACAAAGTTGGTCAACCAACGATGTGATTCAATGTCACAGGTATGATATATTACATATTTGATTATTCTTAAGTGCAGCCTTGGTTATAAACCCGGGTTATATGTTGGGCATTATGACCCGTCCGGCGGTAAACCGCCAGGACACTTCAAACTTGTTGTATGCAGAAACAGGTTGAATAAAGCATGATTATAAATCACCGGCGTTTATTAACCCGGCCTGGCTTTCGACTATAAGTCGCCAGTATCATGATAAATTATCCAGTGTTTATTAAACCGGCCTGGCTTTGGACTATAAGTCGCCAGTATATATATTTGGATTGCGCCATTGGAATCATGCGCTTATAAATCATTGAGTATATTATTCAAATCTTTAAATAGCCAACATGGCTGGATTTTTTATTATGGTTATCAACAGATGAGGTATTCAAAGTTGCTTTGGTGCAATGGCTATTATTTTATCAATGGATATGGTTTATTCTACAATGGAAGGAATAGTCCTGAGTCGCTGCAGGCTTACGACCCGGCACTTGGGGGCTACATTATTTAAATTTAGATTATATCAAATATGCAAGTCTCATGTCGCTGCAAGCATGCACCATGACACTTGGGGGCTAATGCAAAGTCATTTTTTGCTCATCTTATTGAAGACCCGACTCATCATATCATAATGAGTCGGCCTTTGGGGGCTACCAATTGCTCCTGTCAAACATTCAAGGTATACAAGCCTTAATCCATTATATTAAAGGGTTCATTGCTCAGTTGGTAAAGCACAAAGCTCTTAACCTTGTGGACGTGGGTTCAAGCCCTACGATGGAAGCTACATTATAAGATGTTATTTTCATTGAAGTATATATCAAGTCCCAGTTCAGTATTATCTTACTAAGCCGGCCCTTGGGGGCTACACATCACTGCTAAAATCTACATGATTATATTTACAAATTCCCTGCTCATTATTGCATAATGACTCGGCCCTTGGGGGCTACACTGATTGGAGTTTTTATAAGCAATTACAAGTCCCAGGTTGCTGCAAGCATGACAACCCGGCACTTGGGGGCTACATATATGGAGTATTCAGTTTATATGATTGACATGAACAAACCGGATTTCTTCAAGGTTGAAAACACTCACTGGAGCAAGTCTTAAGTTATCACTATGTTCTCCTCTTAAGACTTGGGGGCTACAGGTATTATGCATATAAAGGAGGAACGTCTTGAGTTTATCAGTTTTGAGCAAATCAGGAAGATCAATTACATGACCCGGTGTCGACAACAATTATGACCCGGTGAAATCAATATTTATAAACCGACAATTTTGGTAATATTAAACCAGCAAGTTTTACATCTTCAAACCGGCTGAATATCAGATAAGTATTTCAAGACCCATATTTCTTAAACCGGCGCTTTGGAAGCCGACTCAAGTGGATTATTCTTCACAATTTTTCTCTGTGAGAAACCAATGTCAGCAAATTGAGTATGAAGTTGGCTTGTTGACCCGGATTTTCTAGAAGGAGGAAATGACAAGGACTTAAGGATGATCAGATGCCGGTTTACAAGAATTCTTAACCCGGAGCATAATCTGTCAAATTTGTTCTTGTGTTTGTTTTATAGGATCAGTTTAACATGGATAAATCCAAATTAAACTGGGGACTAATGTCGGGGATATACCTCGCGACGTAAATCGGCCGGAAGTATAACCCGGCCGGACTTGGCGGTTTACTTGAGTCCCGGCTGAGACTTAATGATTCACTGGTGACCCGTTTGGACCTGGCGGTTTACGATTCATTGGTAATCCGGCAGGCGGGTCAGAGGAGCGACAAGACCCGGTGGCCCAACGGG
This sequence comes from Triticum aestivum, assembly GCF_018294505.1. Lineage (NCBI taxonomy): Eukaryota > Viridiplantae > Streptophyta > Magnoliopsida > Poales > Poaceae > Triticum > Triticum aestivum. The sequence goes on along the minus strand of NC_057802.1, from coordinate 353,359,330 downwards.
CGGTTCATGAAGGCCAGTTCATACTATGGTGGGCCGGTTTAAGAGGAAAGGCATGAGGAATATTTGTTTTACAAGGAGTTAAGACCTGGACTTGTATCCGGTTTGTATTAGAGATAGACTAGTCCTAATCCTAATAGGACTCCACATGTAACCCGCCCCTTCAACATATATAAGGAGGGGCAGGGCTCCCCAAAGAGGGACAAGGCAAGAAGAAACAATCTCTAGGGCTAGACACAAAGAGCTGGTTTACCGGCGACTCTCTCGTGATGATAATGAGACCTAGCCTCAAACAGCATATAGGGTTGTTACCGGATGATGTTTCCCGGGGCCCGAAGCTGTCTAAATCCTTGTCTTGTGTGTTGCGCCTCTCGTCCCGATCAACCCCTCTCAAGCTACCGCATAGATGCGTCGGCCTCGCGACTAAGTCCTGACACTAAGGACATCTGCCGTGACAAATCCACGACACCCCTCCTCTGGCACAAGGGTTCGCACCCCCTATAACTCTCACGCATAATCCAGTCAACAAGCCTCCGAGGCACCGAGACGTAGGGCTATTACCTCCTCCGAGAGGGGCCTGAACTCGTAATGTTGCGTGCACAACCTCGCTGTAGCTAGGGCCTTGCCTCCTCCTACATACCCATATTCTTACTATCAGACTAACTCCCACGACAGTCGCCCCTTAAGTCAAAGCCTTCTATTCGACTAGGAAGTTAGGCGTTATGACTTGTGGGACCTACATGTCAGTCTGAAAAAAAAATCCCCAAGTGACCTCCTACCTCCGACCCGTCCACCTAGTCATCCTCGGCCATGGGCAGCAGCTACCGCCGCCGGCAGAAGGCGAGGTCTAAACCACCGGCGATGCGGAGCCCATCTTGCGACAGCCCAGATGCCAGCTCCGTTCGGCGCTCGCGGCCGCTAGCTAGCCAAGATAGCACACACCCTGCTAGATGCATCCGCCTGCTTGTCTGCAAGGTTTGCTAGCTAGGTTGGCACGGCCGTGCGGTGGCTTGCTCGCGCGCGCCGCGCTAAGGCCAGCCATCTAGCTCGAGAGAAGGCCAGCGCGGCGGCTTGCTCGCGCGTGAGTCACACTCAGGCCAGCCAGCCAACCCGTGCGGAGGCCAGCGCGGCGTCCGGCCCGTCCGGCGGAGCGGCGGCCAACTCGCTCATGACCGGCGCCACCGTCGAACATGCATCAGAAGTGTTTGAAGTAATGTTCAAGAAAAAATAATGATTGGAGGAGGAAGAACGGGATAGAAGGTCAGATGTGGGTCCGTCATGTCAACGGTCAAACAAAATGTGTTGGTTTAAGCTGCCTTTTCAGCACGGACGTGTGGGCCAACCCTGTCATAAACGGGTTTAAGCGAGCCTAATCGGCACTAGGTAGTAGTTTTTTGGCGTGGATTAAGAAATTTTGGGTATGTTTTGCTATTTTTTGTACAATAGTTTCTTCCTAGGACTAGTTGAAAGTGGTAGTTTTTTGTTAAATACTCTACATAGTGTAAGTAGGAGTGAAAGTTAAGCTTTGGAAGCCAATAAGCCCGGCTAGTTACATAGTGCCTATGTGTACATAATTCAAACTAAGTATCAACCATGAGTGACTAATATCTTGATGGAAAACTCGAAACTATGGAAATACTAGCATTTTTTTGCATGGATGGAAATACTAGCAATGTTCACGTGCGTTGCAACGGATCATAATTAGAATAATACTTATTCACAAACTTGATAGAAAACACTCTAATTTTGATATACATATATCACTAGAGATATATTATGTTTCAATCAGAATATATTCCTTGGGCTGTTTTGGTGAGGTGAGGGAGAGATGTGGTTGGTATTAAGATACTAATAAAGGGATGTTCTGCAAATTGGTAGAGAAGTGGGATGTTGTTGAGAAAAGGCAACAACTTACCTCACAGTCATTAGATGTAGATCTAATGGTCAGAAATGACGGATGACAGACACACCATCATCACCAACTAAGTCTTCTGTAGGAGTACTAGCAAGATGTCCGCGCATTGTATGGAACATGAAGATGCATATTTTTATAAAACACCTGTTGTGATTGACACATGCGGGAGTAATCCCATGTGTAAAAACTAATGATATCTCGAGAAAGAGGAGAGATAAGGTGAGGAGGAGTGGGGCGTGGTGGTGATTGGTGGTCGGACTGAGCGGAGGCATGGGGATGGACGACGCCGGCAGCGACCACCATGCCAGTTTGTTCCAGAGGCTTCCTTTTTTAATTGCTCAACAATGAGGTTGTGGGAGATAAGGATGAACGAGGGAAGGCCTTGTCTGCAAATGTGGAGAGAGATGCAGGTATCTTTTAGTTTAATTTCTATCCTACAGATATAGATCGAATGGTCTATATTGCAAGATGGCAGGCATACCATCATCAGCTACTCATTTTTTTAGAAGAGAAGAGATATATGTATGGAGATATAAACGTATTATCGATACTTGTTCCCATAAACTTGGATCTAAATTCTATTCAACGGCTGAGCATGTGGGGCCTTAGCATGATGACTTCTCGACTGTGTGAAACAAAGGTTTTCCCGTCGCCGGTAAGGAGGGGGTGACGGCGACGCGCTTTCGGCTTTCTCTAGTCCTAGTAGTCATACTAGGTGTTCTACGCACGTGTAGATTTATTCTTTTTCATGTCTCGTGTTCGCCGTACTGCCACGACTGTAGATGAATAGACGGTAAGTTATTCACGGGAAAACCTTTGTTGAGCGTGTGTGCGAGAGAGAGACAACATGCGTGTGTGATATGTGTAGAGACTGAGGCAATGATAAGAGATTCTTTGTGTCTCTGTGTGTGGAGGATAGAGAGAGACATGTGCATGGGGCTTTGTGTTGTGTAACGTGGAGACACATAGACATAATCAGAGAGTGAGTGTGTGAGATACACATGCGGACATGGGGAGAGATGTGTGAGTTAGAGAGATGGAGAATTTTGGTGTGCATCTGAGCTAGAGGGGGATATATACATACCTAGAGCTGGAGAGAATATGCAAGTGTCACGCCCAATATGCGACCCTATCCTAAAGGAACTCGAAGGTCCCACCAAGGATAGAACCGCATATTGAAACGCTTTTGCAAGGTGGATATCATTACATCAACATTACATAATAGATGGGGATACATACAAGGCATACAATGCCGCAAGAATACATCAATATCATACATAGAATCAACATCCGACTACGGATGAAACACAAACAGAAGCTCAAACGACATCCACCCTGCTAGCCCAGGCTGCCGACCTGGAACCTATCCCCTGATCGAAGAAGAAGCAGAAGAAGAACTCCAAAACAAGTAACATCGCTCTCGCGTCATGATCATCGCAAAACCTGTACCTGCAACTGTTGTTGTAGTAATCTGTGAGCCACGAGGACTCAGCAATCCCATTACCATGGGTATCAAGACTAGCAAAGCTTAATGGGTAAGGAAGAGGTAAAGTGGTGAGGTTGCAGCAGCGACTAAGCAAGTATGGTGGCTAACATACGCAAATAAGAGCGAGAAGAGAAGCAATGGAACGGTCGTGAAGCTAGCAATGATCAAGAAGTGATCCTGAACTCCTACTTACGTCAAACATAACCCAGAAACCGTGTTCACTTCCCAGACTCCGCCGAGAAGAGACCATCACGGCTACACACGCGGTTGATGCGTTTTAATTAAGTCAAGTGTCAAGTTCTCTACAACCGGACATTAACAAATTCCCATCTGCCACATAACCGCGGGCACGGCTCTCGAAAGTTTATACCATGCAGGGGTGTCCCAACTTAGCCCATTATAAGCTCTCACGGTCAACGAAGGATATTCCTTCTCCCGGGAAGACCCGATCAGTCTCGGAATCCCAGTTTACAAGACATTTCGACAATGGTAAAACAAGACCAGCAAAGCCGCCCGATGTGCCGACAATCCCGATAGGAGCTGCACATATCTCGTTCTCAGGGCTACACCGGATGAGACTAGCTACGAGTAAAACCAGACTTCGAGTTTCCCCGAGGTGGCCCCGCAGGCAGCTCGGTTCGGACCAACACTTAGAGAAGCACTGGCCTAGGGGGGTTAAAATAAAGATGACCCTCAGGATGCGCGACTCCCAAGGGAAAAAGGCTAGGTGAGGCAAATGTAAAACCAAGGTTGGGCCTCGCTGGAAGAGTTTTATTCAAAGCGAACTATCAAGGGGTCCCATAAATCACCCAACCGTGTAAGGGACGCAAAATCAAGGAACATAACACCGGTATGAAGGAAACTAGGGCGGCAAAGGTGGAACAAACACCAGGCATAAGGCCGAGCCTTCCACCCTTTACCAAGTATATAGATGCATTAATTAAATAAGAGATATTGTGATATCCCAACATAAATATAATCCAACATGGAGCAATCTTCATCTTCACCTGCAACTAGCAACACTATAAGAGGGGCTGAGAAAAAGCGGTAACATAGCCAAACAATGGTTTGCTAGGAAGGGTGACAAAGGTTAGAGGTTCATGGCAATTTGGGAGGCTTGAAGAGCAAGTGATAGGTAGCGCAGCCTAGCGATAGAACGAAGCAACTAGCATAGCAATGATAGTAATGAGATCCAAGGTGACGGTCATCTTGCCTGAAATCCCGCAAGGCAGAAGAACGAATCCATGAAGAAGATGAAGCCACGAAGACGAACGAATCCTCACGATCGCAACGAAACAGGAACTAACGAGAAGGAGCACAACCGGAAAGAAGCAAACAACACGGTAAACACTCAACACATAAACAAGACATGATGCTCAACCAAGTATGATGCATGACAAGGCTACATGAAGCTACTCATGGCAAGAGATGATGCATACAAGAACAACACATCAAAGCAAGTTTAAATGAGGCCGGAAACAACATATGACAATTCCGGTAAGTCCTCATATGCAAATTTCGAAATTGGTCGAGATCTGAATAAACCTTATGTTCAAGTTGTTAAACAGCAAGTTAAGATGCACCAAAATGATCTACACGAAATTCTAGTCAAGTTACATATAAAGTTCATTTAGTTAGGTGTTACGGCCTAGAAGATATGAGCAAAGCAAGTTAAACATGGCATTGATGCAAAATGCATTCAAACATCAAGCAAACACTCTCAAAACAAGGATGCAACAAGGTAATATGAAACTAAATGCAAAACTAAGCAAGTTTCATATAGAGCATGCTCAAAACGGAGCAACGGTGCAACACATACACTCCAAACAAGATATAACAACAATCTGCACAAAACAGCAACTAGGCATTTTGCAAGCATCAAAACAATATACTACAGCACTACAACATGAAAACAAAAGGCATAGACATGATATACAGCTAAAGCATGACAAAATATGAACAATGAGCTATCTCTAGAAACCACTATAACATGATCAAAAGGACATGGCAAGATTGCAAAAAATAACAGTTTCACAGACTTGGTAGAATTTCACTAGACATGACAGAAATAATATCAGGTTGCTAAGTTTAGAGCTATCAAACAAAATTCTACATGAATATATCATGGCAAATCAAAGCATGTCATGATTCTAATCAAAGCATATAACAAATGTCCCTTACTGAACATGAGCCAAAAGTGCACAGAAGTTATGATGGCACCCATGTAAACATAGCAAGTTCCATAAACAGATTCAGACTTGGCAGAGAAACTGAGCATGGCATAAACAGAATTATGAAGGCATCTTTGCGAGCTCAAATCACTCATCACCAAATATTGCATGGCATGTGAAGGCATTAAAAAGTAAGATGGAATAATTTTGAAGCTAAGCATGGCAAGAGCAAGTTCATAGGGTGCATGGATCACTAGCAAAACACATGTCAAAACTGAACTTCATGTTAACAGGCTGACAGCAACATTATTTAGCAAGTTGAGAGCAAGATAACAACAAGCTACAGGAGGCTATAAACGCAAAAAAGGGCATGGATGGATAGAGCATAACATGTGTAACAAAACATCCTTGGTGAACATCTCCAGATTATGCACAGAACTCATGATGGCAGCAGGTTTACATGGCATCGCAATGCTACAGCTACAGACTTGGCAGAAATGACTCACAGAAATCAGCAACATCATGGAGGCTATTTTGCATGCTTGTGCTAGTCACCACATAGATCAAAACAATACAAGACAAGCACCACTGTAAATATGGCATGATTTAGTTCAAAACACATGTAGAGCTCATGCCCATAGGATGCACACACAAAATGCAATGAAAAAGACAAATCACCAAGTTCTGATAACAGACAGCAGTTAACATCATATAGCACTCTTGCAACGCTGATTAGTGCATCAAGATTGACCCAAACAAGCATGGCACAATGGAACAAAATGAAGAGCACCTCATGATGAACATTTTGATATATTACACGCACAAATCGAAGCAGTATGCAAGGAGATATGACAGGTCAAAGTAGCACACATGAGATGAAATATTTCGGGGAATAGAAGAAAACGAGGTCAACTCAGATCTAGGGCTTCTGCACGGCTTTCGAGGCGAGGCGGATCTCGCCGGAGAGCACGCCGGAGTTGGAGGCGACGGCGGCCGGAGCAGCGGAGAAGGTCGCCGGAGCGCAGGGCGGCGGATCCAGCCGGCGGGGTCCTCCCCGGCCGGGATCCCGCCAGATCCGGGCGCGGGCGGCGAGGAGGCGGGGCGGCGCCCGCGGGACGGAGGGGAGGCAAGGCGCCGGCGGCGGAGGAGGTTGGCGGCGGAGAGGCGCGGTCACCGGTGTCGCACGGCGCGCGAGGCGCGGTGCCGGCGAAGGGAGAGGCGGCGGCTCGGGGGTCGAGCGGACGACGACGGAGGCGCCGGGCGGCGGGGCACACGGCGGCGCTGGACATCGGCGGTGGGAGGCGAGGAGGCTCGGGCGGCGTGGAGCTCGGGCAGGAGCGGAGGGCGCTCGGGCCCGGCGCGGCTCGGGGGGGCCGGCCTCGGGCCACGCAGGCCCGCGGCGGCGCGTGGCGGCGCTTGCCACGCGGCGACCTGGGAGAGGCTGGGAGCGGCGGCGCGGGGACGGGCGGACATGTCCGAACGGTAGGGAGAGGTGTCCGGCGGCGCGGAGGGAAGAAGGTTAGGGTTTAGACCGAGAATTTCAGGGGAGGGGTGTTTATATAGGTAGAGGGAGCTAAGAGAGTCCAAATGAGGTGCGGTTTTCGCCCACACGATCGTGATCAAACGACCGAGAGCATGGAGGGGGTTTAGATGGGCTAGGTGGGCTATGTGAAGAGGTGCTGGGCTGCAAAGAGAAGAGGGTTTCGGGCTACGCGGTTAACCGTTGGGGTATCAAACGACCTCCAAATGGAACGAAATTTGACAGGCGGTCTACTGGTGATATACCAAGGCCACATGGCAAATCTCGACCCATTCCGAGAACGTTTTTCTCCCGCTCATGAAACAAGGTCTGAGGGGGGCGACGGGTGCGAGTGGGAGGATCGGATCGCGAAACGGACAACGCGCAAAAGGACTGGATGCAAGTTTTGAAAAACATGCAGATGAAATGCAGATGATGACATGGCAAAATGCAACACGCAAGCAAATGACATGGCAACGACGGCGAATAACTGGAAGACACCTGGCGTATCGAATCCGGGGCGTTACAACACTCATCCACTAACAAGAGATCTCGTCCCGAGATCTTAGGACCGAGACGGAAGGAAAAAGGGATGAGGTGAAATAAGAACAAAACAGTGAGGATGAACAAAGTCCAGAACACTCGAGTAGGAAAAGGAAACGACGAATATGACGAGAATCAAAGCTTCAAAACAAAAATGAATTCGAAACCACTCCGGTTAGGACAAGATAGAAAAGGAATAATAACGAAGGAATTTATGCAGCACTCCGGTTGAACAAGGAAAAAAATAGAACATGAACTTGAGAAATGGAACGATACTTGACTTGAGGAACAACACAAAACCTCCGGAAGACTTGAAAGAGTCGAATGAGAAGAACGGGGACGAAGATGACAACTTCTACTATGAATGAAATAGAGAGCATCCTTAGAAGGAAACATTGAACGGAGTAGTTGGAAATTCAACAACAAAAGAATAAGCTTGTTGTGGACTTATGGATAACATCTCAAAATTATGAGGTGATAACCGACCACAAGCGAAAAAAATTGAAAAGCTGAGAAGAACGAGGAAATGCAAAACTCCACTTCAGAAAAATATGGAGAATTAATTGCACTTTGAGAAGCAAGAAGAAGATACTTGAGCTACGCCTACAAGAATCTTGATGAACACTTGAAGAATGAATTAAATCATGACGAACCACCGTGATGAACTCCGGTAACAAAAGAATGACGAGATAAAATTGAAGGATGAAAGGGATAAGATTAAATCCTTGCGATGATTTGGATGGAGGTTCGCGACGAAATCGGCGAGAAGCTTGGAACTCCGGAAAAGAAAAGATGAAAACACTTTGAACCAAGAATGTGATAAGATGAACAATCTCCGAAAGGAAGAGATAAAACCACTTGAAGAAAGAAGAATAAGGATTACGTTATGCTTATCCTCCACCAATTAAATTGATGAGAAACAATGGATTTGCATACTACTTATTCTCGTTGGAAAGATTAAGGGGGGATATAGCGCAAAACTTGAGAAAGTCTTCGTGAACCACCGGTAGGGCTGGAAAGAACGAATGAATTGATATGATAACAACAGAAAGAATCTTGAACGAGCCACCGTAGGAATTGAAACGAATGACGAAAAGAGAATGAATCACCGGAAAGAATTAGAAAAGCACGAAGATACTTGAGGGAATCTAGAGACAAGAGAACGAAGAGATCGCAAACTGATTAAAGAGCAAAGCACCGGAAGAATATGGAGACGAACGAAAAGGCATGAATATAGAATAATCGAAGAACGGATTTGAAAACTTAGAACGAAGAAATATTCTGAAATGGAGGCCTCCGGATAATTGAGACGGAAAACAACTCCTGAAATACTCCGGATGGGTGAAAATAATTGCACGACTTGTAACAATTTGATAGGATAACCATCGAGCTAGCACCGCGAATCTTCGGGAGAACGGACAAGATTTAAGAAAAATTCTACTTCGGTCTTCAAATGTTGAGAATGACGACGAGAAATAACACCAAAATTGTTGAGATACTCCGGGAGAATGAAAAGCGAAGAGGTAGAGCCAACAATGAAAATATTTGAAATCGATCTTGGAAAGGCATCTGACTGATGAAATTCATACTTACATCAAACTTCGAAAAGGATTTGAGAATAACTCCGGGAAATTAGAAGAGTCAGGTAAGATCCTGGGAAAAGACCTGTGGGTTAGGGCCCACTGAAAGAAAACACCGTTGAAAAAGGATTGAAGGAGAGACTATGCACCGGAACGATTGAAATATTTGAATGAGGTGATAACCTCGAATTAATTCAAACACAGACGAATCTCCTGAGATGTTTTCAACACTCCGGGATAATAGAATGGAGAAAGGAGGAACGAGCAAGGGGAAAACACTTCGCTTAAGGAAAAGAATACGATCAACACCGAAAACTTGAATTGGATCCACCGGAAAAGGAAATGAGATGAACAATGATTAACTAGGCGAGAATTCACCGGTTGATACAACTGAGGAAAGACTGAAGATACTCCGCACGAATGAAATTGATGCTCGAAAGAGACTCAGGCTCCGGGAATAAGAGGGTGGGAGGGTGGGAAATAAAGGCAACTAGGAAGGGAGAACCGATGAATAGCTTTGAAGAGAAAACACCGGTTGAAATAATGCAAAGGCTTCGCACGAGTAGGAAGGATACTCGATTATGGACTCCGGCTCCGAGAAGAAAAAGGGTGGGCGGGTGGGAAAAACAAGGACAACTTCGGACAGGGAAACAACATCGATTGAAAAGAGCTGAGGATTAATCTTGCAAAAGATGACGAGGGGCGAAACCACTCGAAGAAAAATGTGCCAGATTGAAAAGAGGATGGGCAACGAATCGAAAACTAACCGCGAGATCCTAAAAAAATTGAAGGGGAAGAGGAGTAGTTCAAAACACCTACGTCAAGATTTGTCACCAGAGCGATGAAGGGGCTGAGGAGTAAAAGAAATCCTACTCTCCGATATAACTAGACTCAGAAATAGTTTTCTTCTAGACTCAACAACGGCCAAACAACACGATCAATCAAAGGGGGCTCCTAGGGTCGGTCGAGGCTCTGATACCAACTTGTCACGCCCAATATGCGACCCTATCCTAAAGGAACTCGAAGGTCCCACCAAGGATAGAACCGCATATTGACACGCTTTTGCAAGGTGGATATCATTACATCAACATTACATAATAGATGGGGATACATACAAAGGCATACAATGCCCCAAGAATACATCAATACATCATACATAAGATCAACATCCGACTACGGATGAAACACAAACAGAAGCTCAAACGACATCCACCCTGCTAGCCCAGGCTGCCGACCTGGAACCTATCCCCTGATTGAAGAAGAAGCAGAAGAAGAACTCCAGAACGAGTAAACATCGCTCTCGCGTCATGAACATCGCAAAACCTGTACCTGCAACTGGTGTTGTAGTAATCTGTGAGCCACGAGGACTCAGCAATCCCATTACCATGGGTATCAAGACTAGCAAAGCTTAATGGGTAAGGAAGGGGTAAAGTGGTGAGGTTGCAGCAGCGACTAAGCAAGTATGGTGGCTAACATACGCAAACAAGAGCGAGAAGAGAAGCAACGGAACGGTCGTGAAGCTAGCAATGATCAAGAAGTGATCCTGAACTCCTACTTACGTCAAACATAACCCAGAAACCGTGTTCACTTCCCGGACTCCGCCGAGAAGAGACCATCACGGCTACACACGCGGTTGATGCGTTTTAATTAAGTCAAGTGTCAAGTTCTCTACAACCGGACATTAACAAATTCCCATCTGCCACATAACCGCGGGCACGGCTTTCGAAAGTTCAAACCCTACAGGGGTGTCCCAACTTAGCCCATTATAAGCTCTCACGGTCAACGAAGGATATTCCTTCTCCCGGGAAGACCCGATCAGTCTCGGAATCCCGGTTTACAAGACATTTCGACAATGGTAAAACAAGACAAGCAAAGCCGCCCGATGCGCCGACAATCCCGATAGGAGCTGCACATATCTCGTTCTCAGGGCTACACCAGATGAGACTAGCTACGAGTAAAACCAGACTTCGAGTTTCCCCGAGGTGGCCCCGTGGGCAGCTCGGTTCGGACCAACACTTAGAGAAGAACTTGCCCGGGGGGGTTAAAATAAAGATGACCCTCAGGATGCGCGACTCCCAAGGGAAAAAGGCTAGGTGAGGCAAATGTAAAACCAAGGTTGGGCCTTGCTCGAAGAGTTTTATTCAAAGCGAACTGTCAAGGGGGTCCCATAAATCACCCAACCGCGTAAGGGACGCAAAATCAAGGAACATAACACCGGTATGACGGAAACTAGGGCTGCAAGAGTGGAACAAAACATCAGGCATAAGGCCGAGTCTTCCACCCTTTACCAAGTATATAGTTGCATTAATTAAATAAGAGATATTGTAATATCCCAACATAAACATAATCCAACATGGAGCAATCTTCATCTTCACCTGCAACTAGCAACACTATAAGAGGGGCTGAGCAAAAGTGGTAACATAGCCAAACAATGGTTTGCTAGGAAGGGTGACAAAGGTTAGAGGTTCATGGCAATTTGGGAGGCTTGAAGAGCAAGTGATAGGTAGCGCAGCATAGCGATAGAACGAAGCAACTAGCATAGCAATGATAGTAATGAGATCCAAGGTGACGGTCATCTTGCCTGAAATCCCGCAAGGAAGAAGAACGAATCCATGAAGAAGATGAAGCCACGAAGACGAACGAATCCTCACAATCGCAACGAAACAGGAACTAACGAGAAGGAGCACAACCGGAAAGAAGCAAACAACACGGTAAACACTCAACACATAAACAAGACATGATACTCAACCAAGTATGATGCATGACGAGGCTACATGAAGCTACTCATGGCAAGAGATGATGCATACAAGAACAATACATCAAAGCAAGTTTAAATGAGGCCGGAAGCAACATATGACAATTCCGGTAAGTCCTCATATGCAAATTTCGAAATTGGTCCAGATCTGAATAAAACTTATGTTCAAGTTGTTAAATAGCAATTTAAGATGCACAAAAATGATCTACATGAAATTCTACTCAAGTTACATATAAAGTTCATTTAGTTTGGAGTTACGGCCTAGAAGATATGAGCAAAGCAAGTTAAACATGGCATTGATGCAAAATGCATTCAAACATCAAGCAAACACTCTCAAAACAAGGATGCAACAAGGTAATATGAAACTACATGCAAAACTAAGCAAGTTCCATATAGAGCATGCTCAAAACGGAGCAACGGTGCAACACATACACTCCAAACAAGATATAACAACAATCTGCACAAAACATCAACTAGGCATCTTGCAAGTATCAAAACAATATGCTACAACATCACAACACGAAAACAAGGCATGGACATGATGTACAGGTAAAGCATGACAAAATATGAACACTGAGCTATCTCTAGAAACCAATATAACATGCTCAAAAGGACATGGCAAGATTGCAAATAATAACAGTTTCACAGACTTGACAGAATTTCACTAGACATGACAGAAATAACATCAGGTTGCTAAGTTTAGAGCTATCAAACAACATGCTATAAGAATATATCATGGCAAATGAAAGCATGGAATGATTCTACTCAAAGCATATAACAAATGTCCCTTACTGAACATGAGACAGAAATGCACAGAAGATATGATGGCACCCATGTAAACATAGCAAGTTTCATAAAAAGAATTATGAAGGCATCTTTGCGAGCTCAAATCACTTATCACAAAACATTTCATGGCATGTGAAGGAATTAAACAGTAATATGGCATAATTATAAAGCTAAGCGTGGCAAGAGAAAGTTCATAGGATGCATGGATCACTAGCAAAACACATGTCAAAACTGAACTTCATGTTAACAGGCTGATAGCAACATTATTTAGCAAGTTGAGAGCAAGATAACAAGCTACAGCAGGCTATAAATGAAAACAAAGGCATGGATGGATATAGCATAACATTATAACAAAACATCCTTGGTGAACATCTCCAGATTATGCACAGATCTCATGACGGCAGCAGGTTTACATGGCATCACAATGCTACAGCTACAGACTTGGCAGAAATGACCAAGTCACAGAAATCAGCAACGTCATGGAGGCTACTTTGCATGCTTGTGCTAGTTACCACATAGATCAAAAAAATACAAGACAAGCACCACTGTAAATATGGCATGATGTAGTGCAAAACACATGTAGAGCTCATGCCCATAGGATGCACACACAAAATGCAATGAAAAAGACGAATCACCAAGTTCTGATAACAGACAGCAGTTAACATCATATAGCACTCTTGCAACGATGATTAGGGCATCAAGATGGACTCAAACAAGCATGGCACAGTGGAACAAAATGAATAGCACCTCATGATGAACATTTTGATATATTACACGCACAAATCGGAGCAGTATGCAAGGAGATATGACAGGTCAAAGTAGCACACATGAGATGAAATATTTCGGTGACTTGGAAGAAAACAGGGTCAACCTCAGATCTAGGGCTTCTGCATGGATTTCGAGGCGAGGCGGATCTCGCCGGAGAGCACGCCGGAGTTGGAGGCGACGGCAGCCGGAGCAGCGGGGAAGGTCGCCGGAGCGCGGGGCGGCGGATCGAGCCGGCGGGGTCCTCTCCGGCCGGGATCCCGCCGGATCCGGGCGCGGGCGGCCCGAGGGAGGGCGGGGCGGCGCCCGCGGGACGGAGGCGAGGCAAGGCGCCGGCGGCGGCTCGGGTCGAGCGGGACGGCGACAGAGGCGCCGGGCGGTGGGGGCACACGGCGGCGCCTGGACCCCGGCGGCCGGGAGGCGAGGAGGGTCGGGCGGCGCGGAGCTCGGGTAGGAGGGCGCGAGGCGCTCGGGCCCGGGCGGTTTCGTGGCGGGCCGGCCACGGTCCTCGGCGGGCCCGCGGCGGGCCTGGCCGCGCTTGCCACGCGGCGACCCCGGGAGAGGCTGGGGAGCGGCTGCGCGGGGGACGGGCGAATATGTCCGGGCGGTGGGGAGAGGTGTCCGGCGGCGCGGAGGGAAGAAGGTTAGGGTTTAGATCGATAATTTCGGGGAAGGGGGTGTTTATATAGGTAGAGGGAGTTAGGAGAGTCCAAATGAGATGCGGTTTTCGCCCACACGATCGTGATCAAACGACCGGGAGCATGGAGGGGGTTTAGATGGGCTAGGTGGGCTGTGTGAAGAGGTGTTGGGCTGCAAAGAGAAGAGGGTTTTGGGCTACGCGGTTAACCGTTGGGGCCTCAAACGACCTCCAAATGGAACGAAATTTGACGGGCGGTCTACCGGTGATATACCAAGGCCACACGAAAAATCTGGACCCATTCCGAGAACGTTTTTCTCCCGCTCACGAAACAAGGTTTGAGGGGGGCGACGGGCGCGAGTGGGAGGATCGGATCGCGAAACGAACAACGCGGAAAAGGACCGGATGCAAGTTTTAAAAAACATGCAGATGAAATACAGATGATGACATGGAAAAATGCAACACGCAAGAAAATGACATGGCAACGATGGCGAATAACTGGAAGACACCTGGCGCATCGAATCCGGGGCGTTACAGCAAGGGTGTGTGTCTTAATAGAATGATCCAGATAGATGGGTGTTTGTGCGCGTCTGTGTGTGTGTGAGGGAGTGTGTGTATGTGGAGAAGAGAGACCAGTAATGATGTAAACCTAGTATAGGGAAGGGGGAATGGTGTGAGATGTGTGTCAAAGAGAGACAAATGCATGTGTAGTAGCGGGATAGCATGGGTGCGGGCGGGGAGCAGACTATTTGGAAGAGACATCGAGTGTGTGTGGGAGAGGGGTGTAAGACTGAGAGAGAGAGCTAGCAAGGGTGAGAGAGAGGAAGAGAGGGGGAGAGAGAGGGGTCGTTTGTGTGCGGAAGTGGCGTATAGATAGGGAGACAATGTTGATGTTGTTTGAAAGTGGCCTATGTACGGAGACGCAAGGGAAGCGAGTCATCGTGTGTGTGATAGGGCCTTCATGAGAGATCTAGAATAGATGGTGTAGAGAATAACGTGCGAGATTGAGAACGATGATACGTAAGGGAGCTATGGAAAGATTCACGACATATATGTATATAGGGAAGGAGCTGGGGTGAGTCTGCATGTGGGAGAGATAGAAAGAGGAGAGTGGTGCACAAGGAGACAAAGTGTGCTTGTTTGCAGTGGGGGTGGTGAGTGAGGTGAGTGTGCGAGAACCACATAACTAGGGAGATAGACGTTTGGGGGCGACGTTTTGTGTGTATGGGAAAGATACACTCTATATAGTGCATGTGCTTGGGAAGGAGAGATGTCGGGAGACCTAGAGAGTGGGGGAAGAGATGTGTGCATGCCCGAGAGACAAAGTGATAGAGACCTATATTGGGGTCCGGACCTTAGAAGAGAGGGGGTTATTAATGTGCTCGTGTTCGAGGGAGAGAACGACTTGTGTGTGGGGGGGGGACGAGGTTGGTGGCTTTAGAAAAAGAGTGAGGTGTCTATATTTGAGAGACTTTAGCGTAATTGAGATATATATATATGGTCAATAGTGTGTGCACTCATGGTTGATCAATTTGTTTCACAGTTTGGACTATGAGATAACGATACTTTTGAACATGCGTGATATACTTTGAAGTACCAGAATTACAAATCTAAGATTGGAATTTTGGAATTCGACTCCATCATTAGATTTTGTAATTCATTTAAACAGAGGTACATTTTTTAATCCAGGATTTCATGATTTCAAATTCATATATCAAACCTAGATATATACACATAAGGGCATGTTAAAACTTTATAATCATCCACTTAATTCATACACATACACATTTTTTTGTCATCATATTTAGGATAAACACATTTGGAATTTCATTTGAATTAGACCATATGATGGTATTTGCTTGCACTAGCTCAATGATTCATATTTTAATTGAATGGACAATCTAAGTTTCGAGTTGGAGACAATGATTTTTGAAACTTGCACTTTTTTTGCGTGCAAAATAAATAAATTCTCGGCCATGATATCATAGTCGGCCGTACAAGAGCAGAACACTTAATTTCAGGCGCCAAAAGCTTTCAAACTTCCCGCTCACATCAAAATATCTCGCGCCCGAAAGTTTAGCCCTACGATATTCCTGTTTTACCCCTGCCACATGAACGGAAAAGGGCTGCTTTGGTAACTCCATTGTTCCCCCTCTTTTCCCCCAACATTCTTCCCTAGAGCCCCTCCCCTTCCCCTCCCTGACCCCCCAACCATGCCAAGCCACCAAATCTAGTCCTCCGCCGCAGCGGTGGACCTCACACCCCGCCGGATCTACCTTCCGCACCTTGGGACCCCCAACTGCCAACTCACCACTTCACCGGAGCCGCTTCAGCGACTGGCTTGTCCACCACTCCAGATCTCCTTGACCGCCATCATGGTCCACCCCACCGGATCTGCTTCACTAACGCCCTCGTCCATCGCAGTGTAGGCCCTTCACTAACTCCCTCATCCGCCCCATCGCTAGCCCTTCATACAAGCCCTCGTCCACCGCAACTGATCCGCCTCACTGAAAGCACTGTACACCGTGCCGGATGTGCTTCGCCGACGCCTTCATCCACTGCACCGGACCCGCTCCACGGACGCCATATTCAACTCCACCGACCCTACTTTACTGACGCCGCAGCCTCGTCGGGTTATTTTGATTTGTACTCCTTTAGTTTTTCTCTTCTTTATCATGGAACTATTCACTTACCACAGATGAGCTTTCTTGTATGTCGACACGCGCCGCAACCGAAGCACCGAAGCCGCTTCAGCAACGACGACAACCGGCCCAAACTCAACCGCAACACGAGCACCATCGACGATCCTTAGCTATCAAGTATTACAATGATACCCATATGCCACCGAGAATCAGGTACTATTATCCAACAGCCGATGCCTACATTCACTTTCTTAGCATAAGCACCGCACCTTTGAATTTCTTCGGGGATCATTTAATTTTTCATGAGACACGTTATTCTGCTTGCCCCTGTAGGGCCATACTTCTCGTAGTGAACATGTTACATGTGCTAAATTACAAACCAGTGCACATATACTTACAGTGCTTTAGTTTTTTCCTAACACTAGAACAGCGAAGTGCTATACAAATGGTTTTTAACCCCTTTCCGAACCGTCGCCTATTGAGTGTGGGCGATAGGGGATCCTTCCCACACGACACAGAAACCGTCGAGGATATGCCCTCCTAGCACACACGCTCGGGAAAATGAGATCGTGTGCGACCGACGAGCGACCAAATACGGTTATACGTACAGTAGTGCTGAAAGGTACAATTATACAGGCGAAATCATTTTCGGTCGTAAGTACATCCCACACAATCAGTCCCCGCTAAATGTTTCCGTTCGTATATACATTCCACACAGTCGCTATAAGGAAAACGTTTCTGTTCGCAGGTACATCACACACAATTTTCCTCGTTAAATCGTTTGTGATAGCATTTCCATTGCACATGGTATTAACAATTTTATCGTTTGTGTTATTGAATGCATCAGACACAGTGCGTAGAAGAAACTGTGTGGCAAAGGTTGTCCATCACACAAAGTTTTTATGTGGTAAACGTTTGCGCCAGGTGGCCTAACGCAAACCGTTTTCAAGAGGATGTTGTGCGTGATTGTTCATTAATCTAACACGGTTTATTCCTAGAAACTGTGTGTGTTGCCTGAGGTCATCGCCCACGGTGTTTTCTCAATAACCGTTTGCAATAGAAAAACCTAATTAGCAGGATAATTATCCTATTATTAATAATCCATTTATTAATCTAATTGATATTTAATATTAAGCACACAATATATTTCCTTTTCATAATTGAAATACATCAGAGTACAACATCATATAGCTTCAGCACTCAGCTACCCCATTACATAACTACACCAGCACCAAGTTTTACACGCAACATCTATAACCTTTTGAAATTAGCATCATAGACGGTACATAGACAGATGTATCTCATATGGAAAACTGCTGAAGCAGAAGGCGAATATTGAGCCTTCATTGATGTTGAAGGTCTTTGCAACTTTAGGCTAGTGCCTGTGGATGATTGACCATCCATCCTTCGTCCTCTTGAGGAACACTTCAATATTGAACCGTGGGTGTTGTATGAATTCCTTCCTCGCCTCCTGACAATACAGGTGGTTTGAGAGGTAATCATCAGTGAACTGCTTTGGAAAGGCCTGAAAATAAGGATGTGCATAAATATCTTCTCTATATTGGAAATGGGGCAAAGAAATAAAAAAGGCAAGGTATAATAGTTAGTACCATCCTATAGTGAATTGATGTCTTCCTCATTGTGCAGAAAAAGATCATGTTGTTTTTTGTCACTAATTTATTTGTCCTAACAATCTTTCTGAGTTTCTTGACTTGACTGCTATTCATGGACAACTCATTTCCCCATATGCAAAAAGGGTCGAACAGTGGGTCAAACCTCTGATAGCAGGACCTACATGTGCAAGACCAAATTGTTAAAAACCTAAATATTAGAATGGTTCCTGCAATTGCACAATAATGTGCTATTAGACAAAGGACCATCTATGTGCAAACCTCGATTGTAAACTCAGTGCTTCCCATTGTTTCCCTGCAACACATATAAGGTAGTTTGTCATCACGTTAAGTGAGGGTTCACATGCTGTCAGTAAAATATGTTGATAAAAAATAAGCACATTGCAGATTCATCAGATTAATTTAAGCCACATGGAAAACCCATTTATCCAAACCAAGCATGATCAAGAACTAGGAAATATGGCATTTGTATATGTTTATCATGTATTAAGTGCAGCCAAATTCGATTTATTCCTCACATGCACAACAATACAAAATTTTACCCATGACAATTGGACATCGCATTGCAGAATTGAACCAAGCAGTTAACTAAACTCCATAACAAATGAACCAAACACTAACTGAGCACCACATTGCACAATATAACATACTCCTAATAGAAAATCAGACAGTTAACCAAACCAAGCATGCTTAACAACTTGAAAATATAGCAATTGTATATGTTTCTCATGTATTTGTACAGCCAAATTTAATTTATTCCTCACATGGTTACAATAACAGAATGCACCCACAACAATTGAACGTCGCATTGTAGAATTGAACCAAACAGTTAACTAAACACCACAACAAATAAACCAAACGTTAACCGAGCACCACATTGCACAATATAACATCTCTCCCTAATAATAAAGCACGGATTGACTCCGTGGGTTCACCGTCACAATACGCTTCCGCTCAGTCGTAATACGATTTTACGATTTGTATAGACAAAATCGTAATATAAACGAGGTGGTACTAATAGCATGTCCGTCCGTTCGTCCGACCTGGTTCGTTTTCTGTACATTGTTTTGCAGTGGCCACAACTGGGCTTCCCACTGGCCGGCACGCACGGCACAGGAGGCGTCGGTGGCCTCAGCCCTCAGCGTAGGGGATGGCAGAGCAAGGCGAGGCCCCGGCCAGCAATGGCCCCGGCGGAAGCGTCTTGGCGCCCGGCGGGCAGAGGCAGACGCGGCGGCGCTAGGCGGCGGTGGCTGGGCGTTCGATGCAACCTTCTCAATCTCCTCTGTCGTGATTTAGTCCCAGCTCGCCACTTTGCATCCAATCTAATCAATTTATATACATAGGCGACTTTGCCTCATCAGAAATCAACAAGCGCCGCATCAGAAATCAACAAGCGCAGAGGCCAGAGGGTAACAGAACGAAGAAACTAATCAATAGCAGAGCCAACGGCACCCATGGGCGAGCGGCGTAAGAAAAAGAGAGATACACACAGGAACTATAGGTTGAGAGGAAAATGAGGGGACAACGCGGGGCGGCCGGCCTGCTGTGTGTGTGGGGGTCGCCTGCTACGGCGGGTGTCGAGGATCCAAGCGAAGGTTGTGGACTGCACGGCAAACGGGGGGACGACACGGGGCGACCGGCCTGCTGTGTGGTGGTGGCTGCCGGTGACGATGGGTGGGATCCAGAGTTCCAGACGACAGCTGGACCGCACGGCCAAACGAGGATGGGTTGCCCGCCATGGCCGCTGGTGGAGCGTGGGGATCTCGGCGGCGCGGCGGTGGTGGAGCTTTGGGGTGGGGGGGGGGGTGTCTCATCCGGGGCGATGACGCGGGGCGACCGGCCTGCTGTGTGGTGGTGGTTGCCGGCGACGGTGGGTGGGATCTAGAGTTCCAGACGATGGCTGGACCGCACGGCCAAACAAGGATGGGATGCCCGCCATGGCCGCTGGTGGAGCGTGGGGATCTCGGCGGCGCGACGGTGGTGGAGCTTCTCTTGGGAGCGGGGATCCTGTGGGCGGCGCCAGCATAGCGACGGCACCGACGATCGGGGTGGTCGTGTGGTGGTATCGTGGTGGGGAATGACTTGTTGAAGTGCAGGGAGTGAAGTCTATTTTAAACCTTAAATTCATACGGTTAGTCGGGATCAAATCCTAACCTTTCAATCCCTAAAATCTGTACCCTGTATTTATAGATCCCGGTCTATTTTAACCCTAGATCCGGTTATGCCAGTTTGGTGTGCTGGGAAAATATTGACCTGGCCAGGATTATTCTCTTCTCTCACTGAGTACATGGGTCCACTTGTCATATTCATCTTCTGCTCATTCTCTTCATCTTTCTCCGTAGGAATCACAATGCTGAGGCCCAGCCAGCCGGTGTCCACGGCAACGGGGAGCAGGGCGTGGTGCCTGTCCTCGTGAGTGTGCGACGGCAAGGGAACGCCTCCTGCCAGCCTCCCTCGACATGGCCGCACCGCCTTGCCTCGCCATGCGCCAGGCCATGGACAAGGGAATTCGGGGGTGTCGCCCCTCCTTTCTCTTGGAGTTAAAGATGGCATAACCCGGCGTTGATGCGTGTCTTTGGTCCGTTGACTAACTAGGTCAAGTAGCAACCTAGTGCACGTCCCAGTGGATTGACAAAAGGAGATCGTGCTACTAGGAATCAAGGATCAAGGCAGCCGGAGTTCGTGCTAGCTTTGTACTACGTTGCCGCCGGCCAGGAGAAGCTTCGTCGTCGTCGTCACACCGTCGCCGTGGCCGTGCAGCTCGTGTGGCACCATGGAAGCACACAGGACGTTAGTGTTGCTATCATTCATCCACCTGCGCCGGCCAGTCGTGGTGCTTGCTGCTTGGCGAGGTGAAGCTCTAGCTCTTCATCGCCATCTTCTCCTCCGCGAGGAGGATGAGGAGCCAGCGAGTGCGGCACTAGGCCAAACCCAACACGACTCGCTTGCCGTGCCCCGCCGTCCCTCGCCGTTAGCAGCACGCGGGCTGGCTTCGAGGGGAGGAGCAGCACGCGCCAATGGCAGGGCGGAGGCCGTTTAGGAACACGAAAACTGCAACGGTTGTTCTACGGGACGGCAGCAGGCCTGGGCGCGACCATCGACGGGCTGCTGCAGGCGTTCGCGTACAGCGAGTTGTCCGGCTCCAGTGCACAGGGGCGGCAGTTCAACTGCTTCGTCTGCCTCAACAAGTTCGCCGCTAACCAACGCCTCCGCCGTTCTGCGGCTGCCCGTTCCACCATTTTACGAGAGAGAGGAGAGGAATTGCGGATAAGGTGGAGACTGAAGAACGGAAATGACATGTGGGCCAGTGTTGTAAGTGAGAGTACAAATTAAACCCGGTCGGGATCTAGTGCGCCAAACAGGTTCAAGGTTGAAATAGACCGGGATCAGTGAGTAGAAGGTACCAACTTCAGGGATTGAAAGGTTAGAATTTAATTTGGACCAGTCGTATGAATTCAAGGTTTAAAATAGACTTCACTCAAGTGCAGGTAACTCGCGGAACAAATAACTGACCAAGCGAGAAACGTCGCGAGAGAACGCGTGTTAGCTAGCTAGCTAGCTCTCGTGGTGGCGCCAGCATAGTCGACCACCCGACGTGTTAGCTAGCTAGTGTCCACAGGGCAATTGTTTTCCTTTTTTATATTTAATAAAAAGGTGCAGTTTGGATATTCACGGTCAGGTAAAAATCTCCATCTGACAGACGTGTTAGTTGATCTTCACGGACCGGTAAAACATTCGAAACTATGCAAACTTGCTAGATTGGCGCCACATATATTTTTTTAAGTTCGAATTTCCAACTCCGCCGGTGTTGCAGAAACTCGTTGGTGTGTGACCGCACGTCTTGTCGGGCACATGCAAATTCTTCTGCACACACGAGGCGGAGGCGGTTCAAGCGGAGGTCCGCACGGGGTCGCGACGCTCACGAACGTCAAGCAGAGGCGATGCGTGCGGCGGCGAGGTGGAGGTTGACGACTGGCGGCGCAATTTTGTGGTGGATGTTGGCCATGACAACAGGTGTTTCTGTGTCCATGCCTATTTATTCGAGGAGGCCACCGCCGGCGGAGACCTCGTCATCGCCACCATCATAAGGGGCCAGCATCCAGTCGTCTTGATAGGCCTGCGACGACGATGCTGCGGGATCCAGCTGCAGTCGCCCTCCCCTATCCCAGCCACTACAGGATCTAGCTTCCCGACCGGTTTGCAACGACGGCCTAGCTGCGGTCTTGCATTCTGAAACATGAGTTAAGTTGCAAGAATATAAAGTGAGTGGAGGTTGGCTTGAGATCATTGTATGGAGAACCAATTTGATGATCACGGAGGCGGCAGACGCTCACTTGTAAATCAGTAGGTAGAAGGCAAGCGTTTCGCTTCAATTATGATAAAAAGATTAAAGATTTCAAAATTCTTTAATTATTTTAAAAAAGAAATATTTGTGTTTTCCAAAAAGTAAAAAATAAAACCGAGAACTAGATTATTCCATGCACCACTACTCTTTATCAGATGAAAGATGTTAGAGTGGCTTCTTTTCCTCCACGTGTCATACTTGGAAAAGCGATAACATTATAACTTATTATCAATGTTTGTCCGAATTGGATATAAGAAATGTCGCGTACTGTCTCACGGAGGAGGTTTTATGATAATTTAGCCTGTTGCAACGCACGGACATTTGTACTATATATCTCTCCCTAATCTCTCCATATATATATATATATATATATATATATATATATATATATATATATATATATATAATAAAATAATAATAAAGTACGGATCGACTTTGTCGGGTTCACCGTCACAATACGCTTCTTCGGTGAATTTACGCTTTCAGTTTCGAAAAAAACCATATTCGAGGTGGTACTAATTTTTTGCTTAGGTAAGGTAATTTTCGGTTTCATCGGCTCCTAAGTCACGTTTTCCCGTCGTACATAGCGGCAGATTCACTCGGTCACGCCTCCCTCTCAGCCCACACGTCACCTACATGGGCCTCAGCCCACCGAATCGAATCCAGCAGCCAGGCAAGCCGATAGGAGAGACAGAAAAAAAATACATGTGTCCACACACGGAGCACGGGCTCTCGCCTCCTCTCCCTCTCGCCCACGAACCCGCCGCCACCCATGTCGGCCGCTTCTCCGGCGACCTCCGGCGCCGTGCAGCACGCCCCCTAGCTCCCCACGGTCCACGCCTCCCTCCCCTCCGGCCAGAGTCTCCGCTCCCGTCCTCTACCGCCCGCTCGCAAGCCCATCCCCCATGGCTAGGGTTTCGGGTAGGGCTTCACCGTCACGTCTCCGGCTGCCCCAAGTTCGTTCCTCGTAATAATAAAGCACGGATTGACTCCGTGGGTTCACCGTCACAATATGCTTCTTCCGTGAATTTACGCTTTCAGTTTTTTTTCAACACATTCATATTTATTTTCTATATCCAAGGTGGTACTAATCTATCTATCCCTAATAATAAGAAAAGGTGGGCAGTCAAATTCACGATCGATTTTTCGCGCCGGCCGTACCAGGCCACGTGGCCACGCGAATGGGCTTTTCCGAAGAGAGTACAAAATTACTGACCACCAGCAAAAATTAGTGGGAGTCGACATCATGACCTTCTCTAGGCTCTCGGCTCCAATAACCTATCTTTAATGTCTAATTGTCCCACCTCGCGTTTTAAAGTCAATTTGCACTGGTTAATATACCAGCCATGTTGGGAATCAACAAGCAGACCGAGAAAATCAGCCACGTGATTGGGGCGCGGCAATTAAACTGATGGGCTAATTAAAGAAAGTATCGTGGGCACAAAAGAAGGAAAGACCGTTGTCTCGGGTAATTAAAGGAAAGACTATGGGCTAGGATTGTGATTGTCATATAAATACTCATAATAAGGCGCCAAGGTGGGATAACTAAGGAAGGATTCTGGGCTTGATTGTGTGGGTAGGGCTACTAATTAAAAGAAAGGATTAATTGAGGGCATACAACTATTGAGGACATGCACTTTGCGCTCACAAAGGAAATAAATTAGAAGGAATAAACTCTGTCCTGCCTTAAGAAAAAAGCAGACGTGATTACGATATCTATCTCTACATGGCTGGATGGCTTGATTGTGTGGGTAGGGCTACTAATTAAAAGAAAGGATTAATTGAGGGCATACAACTATTGAGGACATGCACTTTGCGCTCACAAAGGAAATAAATTAGAAGGAATAAACTCTGTCCTGCCTTAAGAAAAAAGCAGACGTGATTACGATATCTATCTCTACATGGCTGGATGGCTTGATTGTGTGGGTAGGGCTACTAATTAAAAGAAAGGATTAATTGAGGGCATACAACTATTGAGGACATGCACTTTGCGCTCACAAAGGAAATAAATTAGAAGGAATAAACTCTGTCCTGCCTTAAGAAAAAAGCAGACGTGATTACGATATCTATCTCTACATGGCTGGATTAATTGGTCCATGAAAACTTGCACGTGATTCAACTAACAGGTGCACAACCCTAGCTTCAATGAGTCAAGTTAGTCTTTTATTAATAGTTGCTTGATTTTTTTTTCTGCTCTTCCTAGCCGAGCGTCCATGCATCAGGTTTTCATAGCTAAACTGACTACACAATAAGTAATTGTTCTACAAGGAGGAGAAAATGAGGTATTTTCATATTCCTTTAATTCTGTTTTTTCGCCGGCTCATGTATTTCTATCTGACATGATATGGATTTTGCATAACTCGAAGCGTGCTAGAGAAATATTTTTGCAAGGATTGGGATCCTCTCAGTGCAATGCAGATTGGCATGCATGTTACCTTTCTTTGTTCATCTTCAAGGAGAATTACTTTTTTTGGCATTGAATCATATTATTAATTTCATCGTGCTTTCAGGAAAACTGACACTTACTTATGCTAATTTGCATATCTTGGTATATGCAAAGGAGTAACTGAACAACTACCCGTGCAAGCTCACATTGATCAATCAAGGTTAACCTTTCTATAGTATCGATTGTTGAATAGTCATGCAGAGTAGCCTTTTGCCCAGATGGTGAAAGCACCCAATTTTTATTCATCTAGGAATAATTGATGTGTATCGTAAATCAAATCATCGCTTATGTTTTAAGCCGTGTTTAGGCTTAAATCATCATTTGCTTACTGGAACTGGAGAGTGAGGTGATTTTTTTTCTCCCGTTGCAACGTACAGACATATTTAGGTGGCACTTTCGGATGCTATTATGCCATGATGACGGTCGTTTCCATGTACAGTGGGCACAATATTTTCTCTCGCGTTGCAACGCACGGGGATATGTGCTAGTCTCTCCCTAATTTTTAATAATAAAGCACGGATTGACTTTGTCGGGTTCACTGTCACAATACGCTTCTTCTCATGAATTTACGCTTTTAGTTTTTTTACCTATATTATTTTCTACATCCGATGTGGTACTATTGTTCCGCGGTCGTTCTGTCGTTACGTTATTGGGATAGGGCTGACGTTTCCATAAGCAGCAGCCCAGACTCATCGGTCGTTGGAATTGCTGCCCCGCACGAGAAAGCGAGGGTTTCCTTCCCCGCCGCGACCCCATATCCCTCCGCTCTACGGTGCCCCTCCTCGCTCCACGGTCGCGGAATCCAGACGAGATCGGCAGGATCCGCTCTCGGGCGAGGGTTTTCTCTCTATAAGTCGCTGCCTCGACCCATGGGAACTCCGACGAACGGTGTACATGCCGGCAGCCGGCGGGCCGGCGGATCGGCTCCAGCCGCGTCCACCCTCACCTCCTCGTCCATGACCTACTCTGCCCGGACGCCCGAGGTGACCGCGTGATGTGAGTGCGTGTTGCTGTGTGCTTAGCCTGTGTGCGCTTGCCTGCCGCTGCGTGCGTGTGTCTATGTGCTGCGTGTGTGCTGATGGAAGTTTTGCTGCTGCTTAGTACTTCCCTATACAATAGATAGAAGATGATTTGTATGTTCTAAATTCTTGCAGATTGAACTGACTATTTGTTATCTCTTCTCTCTAGATCAGAGAACATACTATTTTTTCAGAAAAAAAGGAAAGTAGGATTTGAACGCCATCCGCGAGTCCTCCATCTAAGAGGTACCCCATCCTATAAACATGAGTACTAGATTTTGTATAATCAGATCATGAATATCCTGGAAGTAGCATGCTCCCTTGCTGTTGTAATTCGCAGCGTGTACTTTTGCTATTGTACTATTGCTTGACAATCTGGTCTGGATTTATGATATTTAGTAATTATGTGATTTGTATTTATGTGTTGTTAGTTTGATCCAATTGGAACTTCTTACTGTTCAAGAATGATGCTTCATGATGTAAAGATGTTCATTTTAAGTGGGAGCCGTGAAGGGCCTAATCTGTGCACTCTTAAGTTTCAGAAATATGGTAGTAGTCCATATAGAGTACAAGAGCTGACCAATGTGGAGGCGTGGAGCAGACTGACAACGGAAATACACAGGCTCATGCCTTTATTCTCCATGTTTGCTAAAAGAGAGCTGCCCAGGTCTCCTGTGTCTCTCCCCTTGCCCCCGTGCTCCTTTTCCTCTCTCTCTCTCTCTCTCTCTCTCTCTCTCTCTCTCTCTCTCTCTCTCTCTGAGCTCTTCTCATCTCACCGCCGTACTTCGTTTACAGGAGCAACCATGGATGCTCCGCGTTCAAGGTGTACAAGGCCGATTTGGAGTGGTTCCCTCGCAAGCCCCTGCTATTCCCCACCTCTCGCGGGGTTCTACATCTAGATTGTTTTCTTCGGTGGCAGGAAGGTGAGTGGAAGCACCATATGTCAGGGAGTTTTGGTTTAAAGAGAGATCACTGGGGATGAGTTCACGACCATGTTCCTGCTCATTTTTGGCGATATGGTTCAGAGAGTGGTAACTATTTGGTCAAACAAACATCTTCCTGTCTTGATATGCCTTTTTATTTTTTGTTATTTGTGAGAACTTTTAGTACACGTCTTTGTCATAGCTAGAACTTCTGACAGCTTTGAAGCAAGAATGTTCAGAGATATTGTTCCATGGAATAGCTAAACGATAATACTATTATTGATTTATGATAGTTTGCACATACAGAAATAGATATATTCAAGCCTGTAATGGCTAACAGCCAAAAGTGCGAATCTATTCTTGATACTCTTTTCCCCTTCTCTTAAAATCATCATATAAAAATTATAAGCTTTCTAACATCTGCATATTTCAGGTTTCCAAGGAGGTACAGATAGCAAAGTTCAAACAATTCAGTGCAGCAGCAGCAACACCTCCAAGGTGAGAAATATGTTCCTATTTATCCTTCTTTGCTAGCTGTGTTCCTCTGCCGGGCATCGACCATGATCTCCATGTCGCCACTAAGGCCATAGCTCCTGGGATCCAGGACGCTGGGCTCGCATGGTCTAGGCCACTATCGATTTGTTTCTCTTGGTCGATGGCCTCTTTCGCCTATGGTCGGATCTGCGCGTCAGCGTCCACAGGAGGACTAGGATCTGGCTGTGCTCCACGACCATCACAACCAAGCCGGGGAGCGCCAGAGATCACAACTTGAAAATTTTAACTCCAATATTTGTTGGTCAGTGTCCTCTGAAATTGTTCGTAAGGTAGTGCTCTATTCTGTATAGCATCCTTGGAAGATTGTGTGGTGTGATGCTTTATTTATAAAGCGGGGCGTATAGCCCTTTTTGTTATTCTGTATAACAAAGGGAAAGAGCCTCAGTTTGGTATAGCAATGGGGGTGATCCTTCGTTGGAAGAAACATTAGACTTACTGTTTTTTATACTAGCATAGTGTTGGTTGTTAATTTTAAGTGTATCATCAGTTTTTTCAGCCAATGAAGTTATGCTCACGACATGGAGAACTTCAAGGACAACCTGCCTGAACAGTTTCTACCTGATTAGTGAACTAGGCCATTTACTATACAAATAGTTATTTTGTTGCAAGTTACGCCCGTTGCTTCTAAATACTACACTTTTGGTTGCATTTTGCAACTAAGAGCAATGCCCAAGGTTAGTACAGGAAGCATAGTAGTTTGCTTTAGTAGAAATTATATTCCTTTTTCCACTACCGTGAACATGGACGTGAGTAGGTAATTGCTCCTAAAAAAACCTAATTAATGTATTGTTGAACCTAATTTTGAGATGATTTTTATTCTACCATTGTACAGTGCACATTAGCATCGTCTAAATACATATGTCTCTGGGGGTTTCTTTTTGGTGGCAAATTGATTCTTGCAATCATAGCGGAAAGGCCAGCAATAAGGCACTTTACACTGATGAAATTTGCATAAGTATTCCTCTTTGTCATACGATTTCACCAAAAGTTTCAACATTAAGATGTTTACTTAGTTAAACCCGAACTGATGCACCCACCCATACATGTATAAGCTCCAAAAAAATAAAACAATATGCAAAGAATTTTTCAGCTTTCGGGCTATAAGCATTAGACATTTTCAAAAGAAATGCTGAATGTTAGTATCAATTGAATCAATTTGACCTTACACGCAGTGCAGGTACTGTTAAATCTGTAGTTGTAATTTATTCACCTGTAACTTGATTTTCTTTTCACTTCTCTTTTTATAAATTCATGTAGTCGGCTATAATAATGATATTTTTTTTCTTTTGAGAGAGAAATTGTGTGTCTGCTCTGGTTTCAGTTTTAACGTCAGCTCGTTACAATCCGTAACTACTTATAGACTACTTCATCCGGATGGGTTTGCAACTTTGTGTACAGACTGCTTCAACACTTCTATTTTCTATAGGACTTGGATTAATAATCTCCAACAATATGGTCATGCTTCTTATATTTACTTTCAGTTCTAAATACATTTGTGCTTTTCTCTATGTTGTACTACTAAACTATGTGTGCTAAACTAAACATAAAAATATGACGGGGTGGTGGTTTCAGCCATAGAAAGAATTGATTTGGAGAACAAAGGGAATTTTCGGCGGACGAAGAACTCGCTCGAGATGCTTCAGTGATGATTTTATATAGCATTTTATCTAAACCTGGGTTCCTTCTTTCAGACTGGGCGGTGCCATATGATGTGAAGCCGGTGTAGAACTTTTTCATTTGGCATCAGTGAACAGTGGTGATGTGGCAACCTTTTAGACAATTTGCCACCTGTAACACAATGTAAAACCTCATACGAGCTGGTTGCCTTCTTGGTAGTTGGTGCGGCTTCTGAATTAAGTGTACCACTATGTTTAAAACGCCATGATCAGAAGCTATGGTGGGTGTACCAATTGTGGGTGGCTATTCCTAAGATTGATTCTTATTGGGTCAGGGGCATGTGATTTCGTTCTCCCGGTGCAACGCACGGGCCCTTTTGCTATCTTTCCCTAATTAATAATAAAGCACGGATTGACTTTGTCGGGTTCACCGTCACAATACGCTTTTTCCCGTAATTTTACGCTTTCAGTTTGCACAAGCCGCTAACGAGGTGGTACTAAAATAACGTACATGTCCGATTTTTCTTTCTGGCACGTTCATGGGCCAGATGGGTCGAGCTGGGCCTGCCTTTCTTTTCCCTTGTTCGTTGGAAGAATTGATCAGCGAAACAAAAATTGATCTCAATTGGAGTTCGATCCCAAGAAGCTCCGATCCGGTGAAGAAGGCAAGAACCTACTGAGACACGCACAGCTTTGCAACTCAACTGGGTTCACCGTGGAATAGTCCCACCTCGATTCTTTACTCCAAGTTTCATTGGTTTATCCAAAACTCCTCCCTTTCCAGCGACGGCGGAGCACGAGCACGTGAGGGGCGGCGCCTTCCTCCCTTTCCAGCGACGGCAGCGACGGCGGAGCACGAGTAGGTGAGGGGCGGCACCTTCGTCGGACGGCTGGCCGCGGCGGAGGAGAAGGCGGACGCCATGGGTGCGGCTATAGCCGAGGCGGAGGAGAAGGCGGACGCCGTGGGCTTGCTGCACGGCTATAGCCGAGGCGGAGGAGAAGGCGGACGCCGTGGGCGTTCATGGAGGATGGTACGCCGGCCGCCGGCTCCGGCCGCCAGTCCTCTCTGGCCTCCTCCGTGGTATCCTTCTCAACCTCCGCTGCTCCTATCGTGATTTGGATGGAAAATTGGAGGCCGGCCGTGTCCTTCTCCAACACAAATTGATGTAGTGCCCGACCCGGATTTGATTGGCTGCTATAAGAAGCAAGGGTCCTCGGCCGGAATCTCCATCAGGTTTTGCCCTTCGACCATAATCTCCATCATCCTGTCCAAATTGCAATTTTTTAACAAACATCCAATGTCGCCGCCAAGTTCGCCGGAGGAAGAAGCGCCGAGTTCGCCGGAGGAACAAGCGCCGAGTTCGCCGGAGGAACAAGAACGCCCGCCGAGTCCTGTGGTGGCTACACGAGAGGTATGTATCCCCTGGAAGCTACGCCACGGCGCGGTAGAGCCTGAAGTTCGTCAAAACTTGACCTGACCGTGACCGTCACTGACGCCACCTTGCTGCCGCTGTTGCTGGAGATGAGCTGAATATCAAGCTTTGGTTGCCTCTTTGCTTCCACTTCACTGCTCTTCGACTATCTGTAATTGTAAAACACCTAATACGATTCTTCAGCACTTGATACTGGTGGTCATGGTCTTCTTCTCTTACTGTTGCGAGACTTGGTTTTAGTTAGTAATCTTGAGATCAAGTGTACTCGTGGATTGCTTAGATGGAGGACCACTGTTGGTTTTGTACTTAGATGCGATTGTGAATCATGTACGGTTCAATTCAGATTCATGTGGTATTTTTCCTAAATTTGTGCCTGCCTGAACATTATTACTATTAAACTATGAATAATGATTTTTGCAACTGTAGGAGAATTTCTTTGCCGCATCACAAGAAAAACAATTTGAAACAGAGAACTGTACTGAACCTTCTAATTATTGTATGAACTTGCTTCACTTAATTTGAACGGCATATTTTTCAGTAGAATTAAGTGCCGGGTGCCACTTGAGAGAATAAAAGAATGATCAGCTATTTTTTTCACAGTTATGATTTAGTCAACATTGATGTCCGTCTGCAAAAAGCTTATTCTGATTTGGAGTTGATTTTTTTTCAGGCCCTTAAGATGAGTGATGAACACCCGTTGAGCCGTCCAATGTTGCCTTTGGCAACTACACCAGAGGTATGAATCCCCTTCATATTAGTTTGCATATGTGAGCCCTGGTACATGTACAATGCATCTATTACTGCGACACTTTTCTCCATATATACCTTGTAATACTTTGTTTTATCTAATAGAAGCTGGGTGTTTTCCCTTCTGTCAGGGAAAAAAAATTAGAAGAGCATGAAGTACATGTTTATTTTCGTATATATTTTGGGATCATTGCATAGTGAGGAACATTAAGGTTATAGAGCATATTGTTCAAGCTGAGAAGTAAACTATAATTGCCAAGAATCACAATCATCACAGTTATCAGCCATGCAAGAAATCAAATGCCAGGTCTAAAAGTCCAACTCAAAGAACTAAGAACAAATAGGACTGCTTTTTTAGGTAACTGTGCATTTTAAAATATATAGTGGCATAATTCGCATTACTATTCCCTGATCTTCCTCCTTGCCGAATTTATGATTGTCTTATACTATATTTGTCGACTTCGCAGCCGTCGTCTCCTTTGACTTCACCGCCATCGTCTCACAAAGTTCTAAGGTCAATTCTCTAATGAGAACAGACTCTGTCCACAAGGGCCATCAAGCCAACTATATGGAAGGACCCATTCCCGCTCGTCGACTTCGCCGCAAGACAATCTGCTACCGCCTCCGCCGATTTTGCCGGAAGACCATCAGCCGTCGCCTAGACCTACTTTGGTTCAGGTACTTTTGAAGCATCTGATGGGTCTCATATGTTTGTCAAATCGCGAGTTTACTACAACAAATATAGCTATTGCCGACAGTAGACTATATTTCACTTACAAGCAACACATCATGCACTCCTACATAGATGGATTCTGTTTGTACTTGAAAGAAGCAGAGTAAATTCGTAAGGAGTGTTTAGTAGTTCAGTACATAGGTGACCAGAACAAAAGTAGTTCACAAATAAGTGATGGACGGGTCTCAATTATATTCAACAGGGCATGATGTTTACGAAAATTACTGCTCACCGTATTTTGACAACTAGAAAAATGCAGTTCTGTTTGAGAATGTAAATGTAGGAAAAAAATTTAGGTTCTGCGCTGAGTCCGCGGCTCTCACAAAGATGTAGGATAAATAAAATGTCAAAAAGATCATATTACTTCTCATGTAATGGATCATAATGTGTGTCTTGATCTTTCCTGTTTTTTATGGTTTTGCAGCCTAGAATATTTTGACATGCGCATATATAGCTACTTAATCAACTGAGTTCCTTTATGCTGTGTGGTAGACCACATTTGCTGATATGATTTACTTTCTCATTCTAGAATTTTTAAACATGCACATATGTATTGGTAATTTTTATCTCTATATACTTTTGCCTTTTACATACTGGATTGTAATTTTTATCTCTCCTTTAAATAAAGCTACTGTCAGATGATGCTTCTAACGGTTGGAGGTTTACCTTTTATTTTTGTTGTGATTGCAGAAAATAGATGACAACACTGTAACTTAATATTACACAGAACATTGAAGAGGACTTTGATAACCGACCTTCAAAAACAGCAAAAATTTCTGAATCAAGTGTTCTGGAGCCATCACCTATGTCATCAACTATGTCAACATGTACTCCAGTTTCTGAGTGTTTTGAATCGATTGTGCCAAAATCAGATAATTAGAGAGATCGTGGTCCATTGCCATCACCTCCATCCCCATCTAGCTCGACATTACCATCACCTCCATCCCCATCTAGCTCGACATTATCTCAAGAACATCGGTCGAGCCGTACAAATGGCGCCTGCAGCGGCTACACCAGAGGCATTTATCCCCTTGATGAAAGCTAATCACTGGATGTAATCCCCTGTTTTGGTTGTTGTTTCTGGCCTGGTTATACAAGCAGTTTTCAACAGCAGCAGGCTAGCATGCCCAGTCTGAACTTTTAGAATGTTTTCCCAGTTCATGTTCAACTTTGATCCTTTTTCCAGTTAAAGTTCCAAGGAACTTTCCTGTGTGAATCTGAGAATCTCACTGAAACTTGTGTTTCATTGTGTATATTGAGCCTATCGAGTCGAGTTTCAGACTGATCGTAGACAGACCTCGGTTTAAGCTGTGATGCTAATTTGATTTGTGTGCTGCACCATCATCCATATCTTCGATTTCAAGCAGGTCCATGGCAAATCAAATACAATTTTTTCTTTGTTCATGACAGTACATATTTGACAGGTTAAAGCATGTACGACTGTTGTGATAATGAGCACCTTATGTTGATAATGATCTCCATTTTGGCTATATTCATTTTCCGTAACAATGCATGAATTCGGATATCATTTTGATATTCCCTTATGTTGATTCAAGTTCGCTCAGAAATCTATGGAGTTCAGCGTAGTTTTTATACAGTAGAGCAACACTGATGCAAAGTTAGAACAAGGCTATGTACTGGCGTCGGTTGAAATGTCCAGTAATACATACTATAAAAAACAAGCCAGCTGTTGTCTTGCGTACATTTACGGGACCTTTATTGGGTTTTATGAACAAAAAATGGAACAGAATTTACATAAGATTACATACAAGAGTTACTGCCATGGCATGTTTCTAGAACCCACCGAGAAATTGATAGATTATAGTAGTAAGGATCAATCGAGATAGAGAGAAATTGAGAGGAGGCTGCTGCTATGTGCTTGCATATGCTGCTGTTGCTGCGTGTTGTTTTGGCAGAGAATTAAGAAAGTAGAGAGAACCTGCTGCTATTCGTGTTTCTGATTGATTATACTTGGTTGCCGTATCAATTTATACAGTGTTCGATTGTTAGATTTTGTTTAGTAACCACTACTTGCTAGAGAGAAGGGAAGGGACGTGTATTCAGTGATTGCTTCATGTCGCTAGATGTGAGTGCTTTTGTGTGTTTGTTTTGGGGCTTTCAGTTGGTTTTTTCTAGAACCCATGGAGAGGCCGAGAGAGCCGACCGGAGGGGAGGGGAGGGACGCTTGCCGCCGTCACATTCAGTTCAGCTAGGTTGGGGAATAGGGATTCATTTGGGATCGGGGAAGGAAGAGGCACAAGACGAGGTTTTTTTTTTTGAGAAACTGGTGCTGGCAGACGAGATGAGGAGCTCAGCTGGAGTCGGTGCAGTTTAGGCTGGACTTAATACGTAGGCCAAATGTCAATGGACAAAGCCCAAAAAATAGTGCAAAAAAAATTACAAATGAAATATAATATTAAAAAAATCGCCATAAAAATGATAACATTTTAAAAAATATTTTTGATTTTTTTTAAAAACACTATATGAAAGTAAAAAAAATCATATTTTTCTGAATAACAAAAAATGAAATTGATTGATAAAAAAATTCGTGTTTTTCAAATGAAATGAAAGTGCGGAGCTGAAATAGGTAATGACAAACATTGTTAGGGTACGTCCAAATTTCATCGTACAAAAAGAAATACTTAATGTAATCTTATTTATACATTTGTAAAAATTGGGTTATTAATGTTGCATAATGACACATAGAGCAGGTTATATTTCATTTTTAGCCCGGTGCAACGCACGGGCATTTGTACTATCTCTCCCTAATTATATATGTATGCATAATACCGGGACAAGATATTTACCTACCATTATCCCAGAAGGGAAACATAATACTAAACTGCC
Organism: Triticum aestivum; assembly: GCF_018294505.1. Lineage (NCBI taxonomy): Eukaryota > Viridiplantae > Streptophyta > Magnoliopsida > Poales > Poaceae > Triticum > Triticum aestivum. Next base: position 353,324,239 of record NC_057802.1, on the reverse strand, counting down.
ATAAAAAACATTTGAGGGCTTACATCATCGTTGAGGTCAAATTTGTATCTTTATTATCAGCCTAATAAAACATGGTTTTGCCAATTGACTTCATCTTATTTCAACTTTGTTAGTTCAGTTCACGTGCTCTGTTAGAGACCAACCCCAATGTGTATGCTACAACCACTGAAAGAAGTATGTTGCCTTGATGTTTTTAATTCAGTTAATTTGTATTAATTGTGTGGCATCATCATGCAAGGTAAATGCAGAGCTATACTTTCTATTCTCGTGCCTTCTATTAAAATCATGCAGATGCTCCGGTCATCGTTGTTCATATGTTTTGACTCTTGTCGAGCCTCTTCTGTGAGGCACATAGTTTGGGAGTATGCCTATGGCAATTTATCTATTTCCATGATTGAAGAGACATTTTTAAATTGAACAAAACAAATTATATGAGAGGCATATGTTTTGTTTTTGCTGTCCCAAACTACAGAGAGCCTTGCAAATTTCCAGGACTCTGTTTCCTCTTGGAACTCTCCTAACTATGCATTCTTGATCACTGTCGAACATTGATCGACAGACTGCTCTGTTTACAAACTCTATTTTTTCTAGGTTTTCTTGTGAAAATTGATGATACCCCAATGCAGAGCCTTTTGTAGCCTTGTTGCTGGTGACAGATTTCAGACGGTAACCTAAATGTAGGCATTAAACACAACAAGGTCAGGATATGATAATGGCCCAAGGTCGTGCCGACAAATCTGGAAATACTCTAGAACAAAATAATAATCTGGCAATGGCCCAAGAGAGCTGTTAGTTCTTGGATTTTTGTACCCTCATGCTAATACTTAACTGTTACAATTTTTATTGTTCTTCTCATTATTTGTACCTAATAATGATTTAGTTCATTTCTGGATGCTTGGACTAAGTCACTGCCAACTTTCTGTAACTTACAGCCTTCGCTTCTTAAGGAATTGGAGCACTACACTCCCATTTGTTAATAGTTACACATGGTGTACGCCTGTATGAGTACTCAATGTTGTTGTCTGATGTCTGTACATTTGTTTGAGCACCACACGATCTCATGAAAGATTTGTATTGCTCATCTTAGTCCAAACTGATGATGCTGTGTTTTTTTTGTATGGCCTAGAGTGTATATGGTTATCAAAAGATAACGGAACGACACAAACAGTAGCGTCATGGCATAAAACCAGAAAAAAAGATAGTCTAAAACAAACCAGTTCAGAATAATAATGATGTGTGCTCCACACTTGAGTACAATTACACTTCTCAAGGTTTCTCTTTGCGTGTCAATGGCAGTGACCATTCTGCTGCCGCAACAAGAGAATCTGTCTGTATAAAACTCAAAAGCTAAGTCCTGAAATTCCTGACAGGAATACAAATTTGTGCTCTGAAACCTAATATGGAACTACTTAGTATACACTTTCATGCTTTTTATTTTCTACTCCCTCCGCCTAAATATAAGTATTTTTAGATATTTCAATATAGACTACATACGGATGTATGTAGACATATTTTAGAACGTAGATTTGAGTAATATTCAAACAAAATGGTTTGCAGAGAACAGTGTTCAGTGACTTAGATAACTTTAGTGAGCTGATGGAGTGGTTTACTGGAATTTACAGTTGCACTATTACATGATCTGATGAGGAAGAGAAAAGAGAGGAGGGGATGGCAAATGGAGTGAGCCGATTGGAAGGGCGCCGAGTATGGTGCATACATGTCAGCGATGGTAGTCAGAACTTGATGCTGAGTGCTGATGGCATGGTTACGTGTTTGGAATTCAAAGTGTGCACGTGGGAGGGTTACGAATGACCTGTTTCGTTGATGGTGATAATGTCCTTTTTTTGCATGTAGATTGTGATAATGTGTTTTGATTGGAGACACATGGACAGTGGGTAAAGGAAGAAGTAGAAGGGTGATTTGTGTCAAAGCACTAGAAGATAATGTCCCCGTGAAATTGGATTAAAAAATTATTGCATAATGGCACGGGGAGTAGGTTATATTTCATTTTTCGCCCGGTGCAAAGCACGGGCATTTGTACTAGTCTTTCCCTAATAATAAAGCACGGATTGCCTTTGTCGGGTTCACCGTCACAATACGCTTCTTCCCGTGAATTTACGCTTTCAGTATTTTTGTCCGTCCGTCTCATCTATCTTTTTCTATCTGACAAGGTGGTATTAATCTTACTACGTCCCCAACTAGCTCTGGTGTTTGAATCGTCATCCCTGCTGCGTCGCCTAGCTGGGCCTAAATCCACGTAATATGGGCCTATTTTTTAAATAAAGTTATATGGGCCAGCTGGTCCTGTGGGGTAGTGGTTAGCGTAAAATAAAAATAGGTTTCGTATACATCAACAGCCAGCTAGCGCTTCTCGTACGTACGTCGTCGATCGGTCGCTACTATAGCAGGAGCAGCCCGGATAATTTTCGTACGTCTGTCGCCAAGCTGGGCCTCGCCAGTGTGTTATGGGCCAACTGGTCCTAATGTGCTGATGTAACAACTTTTAAGGATGCCACCAACTGAGCTATTTTTCTTTGTGCAAAAAAAAGGCCAGTATTCTAAGTCATAGTCCCACATTGCTTTTTGACATCAAATCACACCTATTTATATACACGTGAGTTGCCACAATCAACAAGCCATGGCATCAATAAATAAAAAGAGGGTTCGTTTAAGAGAAACGAGGAAATTAACTCAGCCTCGGGAAGAAGCATGGGGTGCCTGCCGGGCATGCGCATGCATGTCCAATCAAAATGCGACGCTGCATGTGTCCCGATGAAACACATTTAAAATCCAATTAATATGAGTGACACATTTAAAATGTGTTTATATGCCTATTGAAAATGTTATATAATTTTTTTAAATAGTTCATGCATTTAAAATTGTTAGTGTGGTTTTAAGAAAAGTTTTCACGTATTAAAATAATGTTCATATAAATTGAAAAATGTTCACCCTTTCTCAAAAAATGTTCATGTAATTCTAAAAAGTGTTCACATACATACAAATATCCGTAATTTAAAAAATATTTCTGCTCTTTAAAAAGGTCCATGTGATTTAAAAAGTCTTTATGTGTTTTAAATGGAAGGTTGATGCATTTTGAAAAACAACATGTACAATTTAAAAGTGAATGGGTGTATGAGGGACGACGTATGGACTAGGTGTAAGCCGTAGAACGGGAAGGGCGACTGTCACGTCCAACTTGAGGAGATTAGTTTTAAAAGTATTAGACATTGACTTGTGATGGCGTGGTTCAATGTCAGCTGCGCGCGGAGTAATCGAGATCATCATCATGGGATCAACCACGTCGAAGGCATTGCGTTCTGACAGATTAAAATACTCTTCAAAATATTTAACTATCAGACACTAACTCAAAATATAACATGTTATATATGAAAATTTCCTGAGAAAAAATGTGTATAATTTTTAAATATATATACATGCATACCTGAAAAATTCTTTCAATGGACTATTTTTTTACGTCGCATCCATTCGAGTAAGGCACTCAGAGTAAAACAGATCGAGGCTCCAGTCATTAAGATGGCCCTCAAAGTAGCCCTTGACCTCCACCTCTCCTTTCTAACTGGCATTTGCTCAGTATGATGATGAAAACCACAACCTCGTGTACATAATAAAACTTGCAAAATGGCGAAAGGATGAATAGGTTGATGACAATGAGGGGACGGAGCAACTGTGATAAGTGGCGAAATATAAGTTTTGTTACCCGTTGCAACGCACGGGCTTTTTTGCTAGTCTATCCCTAATAATAAAGCACGGATTGACTTTGTCAGGTTCACCGTCACAATACGCTTCTTCCTGTGAATTTACGCTTTCAGTTTTTTCACCTATATTATTTTCTACATCCGAGGTGGTACTATTTTACCTGCATATCTTTATCCGAGGTGGTATGGATTATCTAGGGATTGGGCCTGAGGGGTGGATCCGGTGGAGGCGGAAGAACAACACACGTAGCCGCCGGACAAGGAGGCTATTGTTGTTAAACACGACCTGGAAGTTCCATATGTGTACGTGTGCAACAAGTGCATATATGTGCCCGTGTAGGTTTAGAGTTAGACACCAAGTAAAATTAGTATTGGCTAGCTAGCTAATATATACATGTGTACCCCGGACCAGCTTGTAACTTGCACCGTGGATTTGTGATGGAAATACATTACGCCGGTGTCTGTGCGTACGCGCGTAGTAGTATGTTACAGCTGCAACTATCGATCAAAGCAAGAATCGATCTGGTGCTGTTGTACGTGAGTGCTGCTTTTGCTACAATCAATCAAGTTGAGGCTAGCTTTGTGCTGCGTATTGCTTCGACTACTTGGGGTAGAAACCAGGACAGTCAGCGAGCTTCGCTTCGTCGTCGATCATCTCCTGTCGTCGGAAAGTACTCGGCGTCAGGTCTGGGCCAACAGAGGCCGATCCCACGGGCACTTCGTCTAGGTACTTGTGGTGTGGTGTGGCCTGATTTCTTGGTGCCCGACACGCAGCCTGATTATGTGCGCGACCTTCTCACCGCCGGCAGCCTGAAAGTCTTCAAGCTCGCCTGCAACCTTCCCAGCGTCTGCAGCACTAGCAAGTCAGACAAGGAGGGCTTCTTCGGTGCCGCGTGCTCTGGCTGGATGATAGCCACCCGGAGCGCTCGCCAACAACGTTGCCGCCCATGATTTACCTAGCCGTCCTGCTCCTTTAACTAGGAGCCTTGGAGATTGGTGCGTATAACAGGTTTCTTTTTTTTTGGAAAATCGACAGGTAGTGTATTCAATCATCTAGCGGCAAATCACTCAAGCCAACAACTAGCATCACAAACACTAATCCATCGAGTAGCAGAAAATCGGTGCAACTAATAACAAGTGACTTTGGTGTGCGAATAAAGAGGCAATGCAATGTATGTGAGTTGATGATGAGGCTTTCTTGCATCTTTTGAGTGCTGCAGCTTAGGCCGGAACGCCACGGAAGGCCGGATAATATTTTGGTAGCCGGAAAGCCAAGCGTGATGGAGACTGATTAGTGCAAAAAGTTACAGATGCTAGCGATCCCTATTCCCCTCCCTAGGGAGGTGAGCGACGCGGACGACAACTCATCCCTTCACTCCTCAACATGGTGCCTCCACAGGATGGAGGTGATAGACGGATGAATCATATAGGGATAAACGGGACATGCCTGAAAAGTTCAGAGAAACTTCAAGGTACATGTGGCTGTGTTGCCTACGTACAATCTTTAGCTTAAGTTATGATAATTGTGCACAGTGCAAAATATTGACAAGAAGATGCAAAATAAGTACTTTCAGATAGCCTGTGCGTGTACATACATGCACATGCTCTAGATTTGTTTATTTTTTTTATGCCATGGTTTATCTAATTGTTCTGCTGCTGAATTTTTTCGTCCCTGAATCATGGGACTCAAGCTTTATTTGAGATCGACTTTCTTCTGATGTTAGATATGTATACTGAACTCTGAACTCTGAAGTTAGATCTGACAAGTAGATTTCTGACGCTTATTTGAGTTGTTGTTCATGTAAAGTGTGGAGTCTTGCTTGTTCACTGTTCTGTAATGGATAGTCCTCCGTATCAGTTTTGCTTCTTTGAGTTTTGTGCCTGTCTAAGCCTGACATAATGCATGCTGTTGTAGTGTGTTATTTATCTAGAGGAGACATTTAATGCTTGCTTTCTTATTTTATGAAAAGGTGACACATTACAGTTATATACAGGATAGACTACTAGGCATATTTAGAAAACGAGATACCAAGATTAGTACCAAGATTCTCAAGGGCGCTTCAGCAATGGTATAGTTGATGCAAGCCATCTCTTGACGCCTTCAGTTTCATGTGTAGACTCTGCAACTTTTGATTTAGAACTAACTCTTTCCTTGCTTGCGAGCTCTTGTTTTTCACCTGGTGTATGGAAATCCTGTCGCTTTTGTTTCATGCGCTTGCCCCTGCGTATCACTCCTTGCAGCCTGCCTCCTAGGAAGATTGGTGGAACTCAATGCACAAATGGATTATAAGGTAGAGATGCTTCCGGTTAAGTTCGTTTGTGTTTTTAGATTACAAAAAAGACAAAAAAGTTTGTGTTAGACATGCTTCTGGTTAAATTTGTTTGTGCTATCATATTAGAAAGACAACAGTATTATGGGTTAAAGATTTTTTTTTGTATTTCTAGATTAGTTTCATTGACCATAAATATGTCTTTTCTAGATATAGTTTACCACATCCCAAACTATGTCTAGGGGACCTACCAACCCTGGTTCATGACAACTGCACTTGCTTCATAGCCAAGCACATACATGGATTCACTAATTATCGCTCAACAAAAACCAAACCCTTATCTTCTCCCTCTTCTTTTTGTGTGTGTGTTGCTTAGAGTCTTAGTTTGTTAATGTTAGTTAAAACTAAACCTATAGTCAAAATAAATGTACCATTTTACTAAATGTCATCAAACTTTGTTTCTTTTTACTTTTTCAATCTGTTCTGATTTTCTCCCATAATTATCCTAGCTTATACATGCCAGTGAATCAACTCACGGAAGTTCTTTTATCTTATCACATTTGTGTATCTTGGTATTCTTGTTTCACCTTGCAGGTTATGTTCTTTTAGTGAGAGGGTGAGGGATAGTTTCTTCTCCGTTGCAACGCACGGGCAATTTTTCTAGTAAGAATAAAGCACGGATTGACTCCGTGGGTTCACCGTCACAATACGTTTCTTCTCGTGAATTTACGCTTTCAGTTTTGTTTCAACACTTTCATACTTTTTCCGAAATCCAAGGTGGTACTAATCTATCTATATATATCACTTCGTACAAAATTTCAGGGTTGGGCCGCAGCGCGCACATGAAGTTTTCTAATCTGTAGTTCACGTGAGTTTTTTTTCCGGCCGGTCTAATCTGTCGCACGGCCAATATACACGGTCTATTGCAGGTTCCTATTTCTTTCCATGGACTGTCTCACCCGTGACGTTTTCTTGCCCAAGGACTGTCTCATCGCACAGGTGGAATTCGTCACGTTTCATAGTCCTCCAACGAGTATGATTACTTTCTTCAAATCAAACCTTCAATCTATATCTATGCTGTGGGCCAGGGGCTGCTGGAGGCCATGATCAAGGAAGACGATGAGGAGGACAAGGAGCTCGGGGAGGAGAGGGTGGAAGGATGGGGAGGAGAGGGTGGAAGGATGGACACGGGAGTCGCTACAGACGATGAGTCAACGACATGTGTGGCACGCACGCCACCAGCGTGTCCTCGATCTGGTCGCCCATCAGCGGGACAAACGCGATTACCAGAGAGGGCGCGTGCTGCCTGGGTGGTGAAGGAGGCGGAGAAGCGCCCAACTTGAGGTGGGTCATCTCGGCGAGCATCTTGCCAAGCAGGTCTTCGACGGGGAGCAGTTGGCCACCGGCACCGGAGGCATGGCTAGCAGCCACACAGTGTGCCGACGGCCAGCAGCCGCCCGTGCGCTCGGCATGACGGTGTCGGGTAGATTGGTCTGGAGTCAGATAAGTTCAGGAAAGAGTGCCGCTTCCTCACAGATGCAACGCCTGGTTCTCCAGCAACGTGATCGAGTTGCAGGACAGTCATCTTCTCCAGTGTCATGGCCGATGGCTGCCGCGCCGGCTGCCATCAGTGATGCCCGGCGCGTACGTGGCCTTCCAGATCGGAGGCGGAGACTGCTGATAGGACACCGCGCCTTGCTCTCCAATGGCCGGGTACATGGATATAAGGGTGTCCGGCCGATCGATCTACAAGTGGTTCCGATCAACGATGATGGCACGACGACACGAGCTGATTTTCCAAGCAAACCTTAAAACATGCATGCATGCATATACGTGAGATCAATCACAATACTTACTAGAGCTGTATGCTTGTGTTTGTGGAATTCTAAAAGAAAAAAAGCTAGGTTGTAACAAGATGAAGACCTGCGCTTTGAAGGATGGCTTCGTCACATTGAAGCAGTGATGGGCGCCCAGGGCACTAGCTAGATTGCAAGGACTTGGAAGGCAATGACAATAAGCTATTCAGCTGGATGCATGCTTATGAATCAAGGCCAAGCAGCTGGCTGCATGCATGGCTGCATGCATAGAAGCGGATCGAGAGAACTCTAAAAACATAAACAATCGTCATAGGTACTCAGGTGTCGTACCTATGTACTATATTATTGTCTTCATGAAATTATGGCTGCATGCAGTTTTGACATCAGCTTATTTGAGCTAGGACTTCAAGTTGATTTGTGTTTTTCATTAGTGCCACATCTCCAACATTTTATATTCATAGAATAATTACACACACCGGTCTTGGTCTACATAAAACTCGAGGTCTACCATGACTAAGTATATCTGTCGCTGCATTACGGAGCCAATATATGTCATTCTTTCAATTACTAATGTTTTTATTAACTATTTTGATATAGATATAGATAAATCATATACATCAAAGAGTCTTCTGAGGTCGAAGTCCGGAGTTCTGACTAGCCGTCAGCCGCACATGGCAACGAGAAGCAGGTAAACTCTCAAACACCTGAATTATCAAATTTATTTTATACCCGTTGCAACGCACGGGCCCTTTTGCTAGTACTCCTAATAGAAGATCAGACAGTTAACCAAACAAAGCAAGCTTAACAACTTGGAAATATAGCAATTGTATTTGTTTCTCATGTATTTAGTACAGCCAAATTCGATTTATTTCTCACATGGTATACAATAACAGAATGCACCCATAACAGTTGAACATCACATTGCAGAATTGAACCAAACAGTTAACTAAACACCACAACAAATGAACCAAACGTTAACTGAGCACCACATTGCACAATGTATAACATACTAGAAGATCAGACAGTTAACCAAACCAAGCATGCTTGACAACTTGAAAATATAGCAATTGTATTTGTTTCTCATGTATTTTGTAAAGAAAAAATCTATTTATTTCTCACATGGAAGACAATACAAAATTGCACCCTGAAGAAGTGAACATCATATTTGCAGAATTGAACCAAACAGTTAACTGAACACGACAACTAATGAACCAAACAGTTAAAAGGGTGGGCTCGAGAAAACGCCACGAACTGTCGTTTAAAGCAGCCAACCGCGTCGCGTCATCGGCGCGCGAGGCGTCGACGGTGGCTTCGACGGTGAGGTGCGCCTCCAAGATCTGGGGGTCGGCACGAATGGCAGCCATCGCGACCTCATTTGCGCGTGCGGCCGCGATTTGCTTCTCCGCTGCCAAATGCTCCTTGAGATCCTGGCTATAGTGCACCATGGCTTAGGGCAACGCTTATTTGGTGGAGGGGTCGGTGATTTGGGTGGAAGGTGTCGCACCGGCGGTCGGGCCATGTGGGATGTGGAAGGAGGAGGAGGATGGGGGTCGGGTGTGGATTATCTGCCTGGATAGACGAGGCCGAGCAGCGTGAAGGAGCGTTGCCGGCGAGGAGGCGGCGCTGCAAGCAAGGAGTGAAGGTTTCAACTTGGAAAGGAAGGCGGAAATAGGGAAAATGTGGCTTTTGGTGTGGGGGAGGGGCGGGGAGGTAAATATTTCTGCAGAAGCCGATAGTTTGGAATCGCTTCAGCGAAAAAACTGGCGCGCAAAGTGTCATCAAACATGGTCCCTTATTCAGAACTATGTACGATATGTGAACATCACAAACGATTCAGATAGCTTAACCCGTGTGTGATTCCCTGGTTACAGTGGTCATCCATGTCATTGCATAATTTGGGTACACAAAGGAGACTACATCACACCCACACTTCTTAATCGAGCAAGTTCAGCAATTAAACAGAGCTAGCTGACCAAAACATTACTCTAACAAATTAAAGACCGACGCTCTTAATTAAACAAAACAAAGAGTACTACTACGGCTAGTGCTCGTCGATCTCCGCCGCCGCCTCCACGTCCAGCTCGCGCCCGACGGTCTCCTGGGGAAGGGGTCCATGGCATCCATCGCACCATACTCGGCAAGCATCTCGCCATCCGCATCCGCCATATCTTTGGAATAGGCTGCCACGAGCTGGGCGTGGGCAGCCGCGATATGGGCTTTGGCAGGCTCCGTCGTGGCAAAGGTATGCCACGCAGGAACGGACGACTGCTCGAACACTCTCGGCGATTGCCAACTCTTCAGCCGTGGGTTGCCGACCATTGTCGGAGAAGTTTCGTTCGATTTGTGCGGTGATCACCACGAGCTGGGCGTGGGCAGCCTCGACATGGTCGTGGGCGGCCTACATCAGTGCTAACACTGGTATGCGTCGGTACTATACAAATGGTTTTAACCCCTTTCCGCGACGGCATTTGGAACCGTCGCCAAGTGAGTGTGGGCGATAGGGGGGGTCCTTCCCACATGACCCAGAAATCGTCAGGGATAGGCCCTCCTGGGACACAGGCTGGGGTCGTGTGTGATCCGGCAAGGCATTGAAACCCAATCATTTCCGTTCGTATGTATATCCCACATGGTGAATCCCAGAAAAACATTTCCGTTCGTATGTATATCACGCAAAGTTAATCCAAGGAAAACGTTTCCGTTCGTATGTATATCACACACAGTCAATCCAAGGAATACGTTTCCGTTCTTATGTACATCCCGCACAATCAATCCAGGGAAAACGTTTCCGTTCGTATGTACACCCCACACAGTTTTATGTGTAGGATCGTGTGTGATAAGCATACAATCACACACATTCACTTTTCCCAAACCGTATGCGATAACTAATTAAGAAGATTAGCTAATCGTCGTACGAGTGTCGGACAGGATTACGAAACGTCGGACCGTCGTAACATCGTCGTACATGACAACTATCACACACGCTATTCTGTGGTGCAACGTTTACGATGCATACTTCATCAGAAATAGTTCATGGTAGCGAATCGTGTATGATAAAGCAACTAACACAAATGTTTAGTTTGCCCGCACCGTTTGTGATATTCTCCGACATCACACACGCTTTGCAAACGGCAACTATGTGCATGCTTGCACATGTTTCCTCTCTGTGAACCGTCTCGGATTATGGTGTATATCGCAAACGTTTGTGTTTTACCAACTGTGTGTGCCGTAACGACCTGGAGAGCGTAATTTCACCGTAATTTAATTGCTGCTATTTCAAATTATACCGGATTTGAATTTGAATGTATGCTACAACTTTATTTATATCCATCAGGTTCAAACAACCAATGCATTATTCGATTCATAAGTACATATGTTCAAGAATTACATAAGAACCAAATAAAGAATGATGAACCACAGTTGTATACTTGTACTATTAAAGACGGTAAAGAAAGAGGCGAAATACATTCTGGTTGCTGAACAAGGTGAAGCGAAATGCCCATATTGTGCCCTCCTCCATGCAGAAGGCACGCACGACTCTAGTCCAACCACTTGTGATAGCCGACCGCTCATCCTTCACGGTCTTCATGAAAACATCTAGATAATCATCGTGTTCTGGTATAAATACTTTAACCTTTGCATGCCCACCAATCATGTAGTTTGAGAGGTAATCTTGAGTAAACTGCTTTGGCAACCACTTCAAAGGAAAAATATTCAGACATTGTCATCTAACACAACTCATTATGGGCAGTAAAAGGAAGGCTGCAGAGTTCTTACTTACCATACTGCAGTTCGCTGTTGTGTTGGGTAAAGTGTAAACAAATAGTTTAATTGCCATCTTTGGACCCATTTTACTAACAATCTTTATCAGCTTCCTCACTTGACGCTGGTTCATCGATATCTCATTGCCCCATACGCAGAAAGGGTTGAAGCGCAGATCTTTACCAATGACATATGTACCTAAAAGCACCAAGTTAATATTAGATGATGAACAACAATTGCACAATGATGTAGTACAACACTCTTTTATAATATCTTATAACATCCAATATACTCACATATTAGATGAATTAACATCTTATATTATGGGCCGGAAGGAGTTTATTGCATTCTTACAAATTATCGGCTGATTAACTGCTGTTGTATCCATGGGTTATAGTTAGTTTGAGCTAGTTCGGGCTCAAATAGCCCTGAAGTATATCTAAACATGAGGGCTAGTTTGAGCTAGTTGCATCTATAACCCACCCAAAAAAACTATCCAACCCAAGAGGTGCTAATTGGAGCTAGTTTTCCTAGTGCATTTATTGTCAATCTAACCCTGCCATCCAAACAACTCTTTGGATGGAGTTAGTTCAGGGTTAGTCATGAGCTATAAAATAACTCTAACCTCTAGCTAAGTTGAGTATCCAAACAGGGCTGTGTTGTTGTTGTTGTTGTTGCTGCTCTTCCACGTATATCTGGACATCATTAGAACATTAATATAACACTCTTCCTTGTTGCTATGTAGCCTAGGATTGCATATTTAGACATTAAGTACAATGCATGTTGCTATGTAGCATCAGATATATTACATATGGCCCTTGTTAACCTGACGGTAAATGGGTTGGAGATATATTCAGTTAAAATTCCGATTCACCGATTAGTCCCTTAGCAGCCCCCGGCCTATATGGTACCAGCTACCGATATCCTGAACAGTGAGCATATATAAGCCATGGGATGAAACTAACCTCGATGGAAAACAACGGTCATTCCCAAAATTGTCCTGTGTAGGTACATCGAGAAGCATGTTAAGCACAACAGGCTAAACATCAACCAAAATTATCCATGGCAGACAAAATAATCTCCAAAAGATAGCTTCAGTGTGCAGGTTTAAGCACGCTAGTAAAGCAAAACAAGTGGAAAGCTGTGTTAACTGCAACATGCCTAACATTTAACAACAAGAAAACATAGTCATTCAAACTGGTATTGTGTCGGTCTAAGTACACTGGTTATTGTTAAACAGAAATGGAAAGGCGTGTTAATTACAAGATGCAGCAACCAAATGTAGTCATTCATAGTGGTATTGTTGAAACTGGTACTGCACAGTTCATACTTGCACATATAGAACATCATGTTGTGAATAACTGGAATAAACAAGGCATACTACAAACAACCAAAGATAGCATTTGAAACTGGACATATGCTAACTACAAACAACCGAACAATCAAAAAACTTTAGAAGAGGCATATGCTAGCTATAACAGGCTTAACAACAAGCAAATATATGCATTCCTATTGGTATGTTTAAAACTAGATTGATGAAATGTACTGCACAGTAAATAATTGCACATATAGAGCATCACATTGTGAACAACTGAAATAAACAAGGCATACTGCAAACAACCAGATATAGCAATTAACTACAAAAGGGACTCGACAAAACAAATCATGGGTTTCCCCCTGTGAAGAGGCACGGCAAAACAAATCATGGGTTTCCTCACTTGTCACAGATGGGCTCGTTCCCGTGGGAAGAGCACGGACCCTGGATGCGCTCCATGTTGTCCCAGATGGGCTCCTTCCCCTTGGAAGAGCACGGCTGTAGGGTGCCCTCCCTGATGTCGCAGACGGGCGCTTTCCCCTTGGAAGAGCAGATGGGCTCTTTCCCCTTGGAAGAGCCGAAGAGGGTGCCCTCCTCGTGGTCACCGTCGATGAGGTCTGACTTGGAAGCTGTGGATCCCAAGCCAGCGTCGTAGAACATGTCCTTCAGAAATGACAAAAGGGGCTCGATGGCGATGTAGGATGGCAAATTGTTGACAGCGAGCCAGAGGAGATCAGCGGCGGGGCCATGGATGAGATCGACGGCGGTTGAACTGAGGGGTTGGGGGTGGGCCACTTAACCTGCGACATAGCCTGCCTCAGGCCGTCGCTGTCGATGACCTTGATGTCGTAGCCGGCGGCCGAGACTTGCCCGCATACTCTAGCCTGCTGCTTGAGTGCCTGCCGCCAGTAATGGTCTTCAGCTTCCTCAGCGACGTCTGGCGAAGAGACCGCGATACACCTCTTTTGGGCCAGTCGATCCACGAGCTCCACGAGCTCCACAACACTTTGGAGTGGGGGTGGGGATGGGGATGGGGATCTGTCGGAAAGGGGGCATTTGGCAGGCGTCATCTAAGAAACTCAGGGCGGCCTGGGTATGGAGATCGGTGGGTAAGCTGCACGGGAAAACCGGCAGATGTTGACAAGGGAGACCTTGCGGCCGCGGTGGGGACCTTGCTAGGGTTTCGAGCAAGGGAGGGTGTGTGTGTGTGTGTGGAGGGGCGGGGCGGGGGTGTTTGAGGAAATGACGCAGGTACTGAAAATTTTACTACGCGGAGTGAAATGCCGGGGCTATTGAAAATTTTGATGATGGTGCATCGCACACGGTCCGGAGATAACAACCGTGTGTTATGAAACAGAAAAACCCTCGAGCCGGGCAGATATTTTCGAGGGATGCAGGCGGGATTGGGAACAGGAAACATCGCACACGGTCCGGAGATAACAACTGTGTGTTATGAAACAGAAAAACCCTCGAGCCGGGCAGATATTTTCGAGGGATGCATGCGGGATTGGGAACAAGAAACATCACACATGGTCCGGAGATAACAATCGTGTGTTATGCAACAGAAAAACCCTCGAGGCGGGCAGATATTTTCTAGGGATGCAGGCGGGATTGGGAACAAGAAACATCCCACACGGTCGAAACACAATAACCGTGTGTTATCAAACAGAAAAAAGACGCAGGCGGGTAGATATTTTTGAGAGGGGAAGCCTCCTGGAGCCCAATGTATAGTGCGGATGTGTGCGTGAAAGGGGCACCGGCGTGGCACATGGTTAGTTTGAGTGAACCGTGTCTGTTGCATCATCCGAGTTGTCTAATGTTCATAAATTTGGCAAAAAATGACGCGGGAGAGGGTCACAACACGAACACACTTACATGTGGACCAAATTTATGTATGAAAAGGGTGGTTTGATTTTCAAATACCAAATGCAACTTCGATGTGGCACCTATCTCGGAAAGCGCATGGTATTGCTTGCCCCCACCCCCCTCGCATCGGCACGAAGGGGATGCTAAGCTATGAATGCATGCCCCCTCCCCCCAACCGAGGTTCACCTAGCAAAGTGCAAAGCAGATAGCAGCCCCCTGCCGGTGTCAAAACCGGTGGATCTCGGGTAGGGTGTCCCGAACTGTGCGTCTAAGGTCGATGGTAATAGGAGACAGGGAACACAAAGTTTTACCCAGGTTCGGGCCATCTCAATGGAGGTAATACCCTACTTCCTGCTTGATTGATCTTGATGAATATGAGTATTACAAGAGTTGATCTACCACGAGATCGTAATGGCTAAACCCTAAAAGTCTAGCCTGTATGACTATGGTAATGAGTCTCCCCTCCGGACTAAGTCCTCCGGTTTATATAGACACCGAGAGAATCTAGGGTTACACAAGGTCGGTTACAGAGAAAGGAATCTACATATTTGATCACCAAGCTTGCCTTCCACGCCAAGGAGAGTCCCATCCGGACACGGGTAGAGTCTTCAGTCTTCTTGTCTTCACAACCCATCAGTCCGGCCCATGACTAATAGGCCGGACACCCGAGGACCCCTTAGTCCAAGACTCCCTCACCCCCCTCGTGTCGGCACGAAGGGAATCCTAAGCTATGAATGCATGCCCCCCCAACTGAGGTTCACCTAGGAAAGTGCGAAGTAGCTAGCAGCCCCCCTCCCTCCTGTCGGCATGAAGGGAATCCTAAGCTATGAATGGATGGCCCCCCAACCGAGGTTCATCTACCAAAGTGCGAAGTAGCTAGCAGCCCCCCTCCCTCGTGTCGGCACGAAGGGAATCCTAAGCTATGAATGCATGCCACCCCCCAACCGAGGTTCACCTAGCAAAGTGTGAAGTAGCAGCTAGTAGCACCCCCCTTGTGTCGCCACGAAGGGAATCCTAAGCTATGAATGCATGCCCCCCCAACTGAGGTTCACCTAGCAAAGTGCGAAGTAGCAACCCCCCCACACACTTTCAGTCGGCGGGCCAGATAGGCATCTCTCACCAAGATGGATCGTAAAACGGACCAAGAATAATCCACCTTGGTCGTACAACCTCTCTCTTGTTGTTGGTCAAAGTGATGGCCGTCCATGCGACCCCGAAGATGGGCTAGCTCGCCAATAATCACGTAAGTAGCTAGTCCCCGAAGACAACCACTGCATGTGTGTGACACAAACATCTGTACGGAGAGGTGTGTTTTTGAGTAACAATGGAACAACTTTGATGTGGCACCGTGATTTTGAACAAAAAATCCCCACACTGAGTGAGGGTTAGGTTGCCGATGCATATGTATGTTACACCACACTTCAAGCCAACGACGGGGATTCATGCATGCATGCGTGCATAGCATATGCTCTCAAACTTAATTAGGTCTGAATCTCACCATGACCTATACTATGATAACACGAACCAAATGAAGAATCCGCCATGGTAACCTATCTTGTTGTTGGTCAAGGTGATCATGGATGTCCACGCTGGCCCACGAATATATAGGCTTGTCGCCGATAACCACGATAGGGAGTGTACCATTCGAAGGCAACCACTACATGCATATGTATGGAGGTGATGCGTGCATGCATGTTTGAATACCATTTCACAACATTGATGTGACGCGTGCATCAAAAATCGTAAACTAGCTCCCCACACAGAGTGAGATCGGTTCATGACATGTCGTTGTACTTGCCACTTCGACTCGATGGGAGGGATTCATGCGTACACATGCATGTGTGTGTGCTCAAACTGTATCATGCGTGTCATCCCAGTGCATGACCTATATATATATATACCATATTACAAGCAAAAAAATAATAACCCCCTCCCAAGTCAAATTAACCTCCCTTGTGTTGTCAGGCAAAAAGTAGTGATGGACCAAGCGGGCCCACAGATGGAAAGCATTGATATCGTTGATAACCGCTTAAGTGGCTGCGAGAGGACAACCACCACCGCTTTGCATGTGGGCCAAACATATATATGTTGAGTACCAAAAATGCACAACTTTGATGTGCCACATGCCTCAAAAACTATAAACCATGCACCCACACATAGCGAGGTTCACGAAGCGTACTACATATGATGGTCCCCTTCCCCCCTCGTCACCGCATACTATATGCTCCTGCCGTAATATGTACAATCCAAAAGATTCCTCACCGATGGTGAAATTAATTAACCTCTCCCGATGTTGGTCAAAGTGATGCATGCATGCATGGACGATGGCCTCGTGGGCCCACAGATGGAAGCATCACACGTGAGTGTCCTAGCTAGGATAACCACCGCGTGCATGCCTGTGGCCCAAAGAGGTGTTGTGTGATGTTGAATAGCCAATTTCACAATAACCGTGTGTTATCAAACAGAAAAAGCCGTAGGCGGGTAGATATTATTGAGAGGGGAAGCCTCGTGGAGCCCAATGTACTGTGCGGATGTGTGCGTGACAGGGGCACCGGCGTGGCACACGGTTAGTTTGAGTGAACCGTGTCTGTTGCGTCATCCGACTTGTGTAATGTTTATAAATTTGGCGAAAAATGACGCGGGAGAGGGTCAGAACACGAACACACTTGCATGTGGACCAAACTTATGTATGAAAAGGGTGGTTTGATTTTCAAATACCAAATGCAACTTCGATGTGGCACCTATCTCGCAAAGCGCACGGTATTGGTTGCCCCCACCCCCCTCGTGTCGGCACGAAGGGGATGCTAAGCTATGAATGCATTCCCCCTCCCCCCAACCGAGGTTCACCTAGCAAAGTGCAAAGCAGATAGCAGCCCCCTGTCGGTGTCAAAACCGGCGGATGTCGGGTAGGGTGTCCCGGACTGTGCGTCTAAGGTCCATGGTAAGAGGAGACAGGGGACACAAAGTTTTACCCAGGTTCGGGCCCTCTCAATGGAGGTAATACCCTACTTCCTGCTTGATTGATCTTGATGAATATGAGTATTACAAGAGTTGATCTACCACGAGATCGTAATGGCTAAACCCTAAAAGTCTAGCCTGTATGACTATGGTAATGAGTCTCCCCTCCGTTCTAAGTCCTCCGGTTTATATAGACACAGGGAGGATCTAGGGTTACACAAGGTCGGTTACAGAGAAAGAAATCTACATATTTGATCACCAAGCTTGCCTTCCACGCCAAGGAGAGTCCCATCCGGACACGGGTAGAGTCTTCGGCCTTCTTGTCTTCACAACCCATCAGTCCGGCCCATGAATAATATGCCGGACGCCCGAGGACCCCTTAGTCCAAGACTCCCTCACGCCCCTCATGTCGGCACGAAGGGAATCCTAAGCTATGAATGCATGCCCCCCAACTGAGGTTCACCTAGGAAAGTGTGAAGTAGCTAGCAGCCCCCCTCCCTCGTGTCGGCACGAAGGGAATCCTAAGCTATGAATGGATGGCCCCCCAACCGAGGTTCATCTACCAAAGTGCGAAGTAGCTAGCAGCACCCCTCCCTCGTGCTGGCATGAAGGGAATCCTAAGCTATGAATGCATGCCACTCCCCAACCGAGGTTCACCTAGCAAAGTGTGCAGTAGCAGCTAGCAGCACCCCCTTGTGTCGCCACGAAGGGAATCCTAAGCTATGAATGCATGCCCCCCCCCAAACTGAGGTTCACCTAGCAAAGTGCGAAGTAGCAACCCCTCCCCCCCCCACACACACACCTTCAGTCGGCGGGCCAGAGAGGCATCTCTCACCAAGATGGATCGTAAAATGGACCAAGAATAATCCACCTTGGTCGTACAACCTCTCTCTTGTTGTTGGTCAAAGTGATGGCCGTCCATGCGACCCCGAATATGGGCTAGCTCTCCAATAATCACGCAAGTAGCTAGTCCTCGAAGACAACCACTACATGCGTGTGACCCAAACATATGTACGGAGAGGTGTGTTTTTGAGTAACAATGGAACAAATTTGATGTGGCACCGTGATTTTGAACAAGAAATCCCCACACGGAGTGAGGGTTAGGTTGACGATGCATATGTATGTTACACCACACTTCAAGACAACGACGGGGATTCATGCATGCATGCGTGCATAGCATATGCGCTCAAACTTAATTAGGTCTGAATCTCACCATGACCTATACTATGATAACACGAACCAAATGAAGAATCCGCCATAGTAACCTATCTTGTTGTTGGTAAAGGTGATCATGGATGTCCACGGTGGCCCACGAATGTATAGGCATTCGCCAGTAACCACGCGAGGGAGTGTACCGTTCGAAGGCAACCACTACATGCATATGTATGGAGGTGATGCGTGCATGCATGTTTGAATACCATTTCACAACATTGATGTGGCGCATGCATCAAAAATCGTAAACTAGCTCCCCACACAGAGTGAGATCGGTTCATGACATGTCGTTGTACTTGCCACTTCGACTCGATGGGAGGGATTCATGCGTACACATGCATGTGTGTGTGCTCAAACTGTATCATGCGTGTCATCCCAGAGCATGACCTATATATATACCATATTACAAGCAAAAAAAATAACCCCCTCCTAAGTCAAATTAACCTCTCTTGTGTTGTCAGGCAAAAAGTAGTGATGGACCAAGCGGGCCCATAGATGGAAAGCATTGATATCGTTGATAACCGCTTAAGTGGCTGCGAGAGGACAACCACCACCGCTTTGCATGTGGGCCAAACATATATATGTTGAGTACCAAAAATGCACAACTTTGATGTGCCACATGCCTCAAAAACTGTAAACCATGCACCCACACATAGCGAGGTTCACGAAGCGTACTACATATGATGGTCCCCTTCCCCCCTCTTCACCGCATACTATATGCTCCTGCCGTAATATGTACAATCCAAAAGATTCCTCATCCATGGTGAAATTAATTAACCTCTCCCGATGTTGGTCAAAGTGATGCATGCATGCATGGACGATGGCCTCGTGGGCCCACAT
Organism: Triticum aestivum; assembly: GCF_018294505.1. Taxonomy (NCBI): domain Eukaryota; kingdom Viridiplantae; phylum Streptophyta; class Magnoliopsida; order Poales; family Poaceae; genus Triticum; species Triticum aestivum. Next base: position 353,304,486 of record NC_057802.1, on the reverse strand, counting down.
ATGGAAGCATCACACGTGAGTGTCCTAGCTAGGATAACCACCGCGTGCATGCATGTGGCCCAAAGAGGTGTTGTGTGATGTTGAATAGCCAATTTCACAATAACCGTGTGTTATCAAACAGAAAAAGCCGCAGGCAGGGAGTGTACCGTTCGAAGGCAACCACGACATGCATATGTATGGAGGTGATGCGTGCATGCATGTTTGAATACCATTTCACAACATTGATGTGGCGCGTGCATAAAAAATCGTAAACTAGCTCCCCACACAGAGTGAGATCGGTTCATGACATGTCGTTGTACTTGCCACTTCGACTCGATGGGAGGGATTCATGCGTACACATGCATGTGTGTGTGCTCAAACTGTATCATGCGTGTCATCCCAGTGCATGACCTATATATATATATACCATATTACAAGCAAAAAAATAATAACCCCCTCCCAAGTCAAATTAACCTCCCTTGTGTTGTCAGGCAAAAAGTAGTGATGGACCAAGCAGGCCCACAGATGGAAAGCATCGATATCGCTGATAACCGCTTAAGTGGCTGCGAGAGGACAACCACCACCGCTTTGCATGTGGGCCAAAGTGTGAAGTAGCTAGCAGCCCCCCTCCCTCGTGCTGGCATGAAGGGAATCCTAAGCTATGAATGCATGCCACTCCCCAACCGAGGTTCACCTAGCAAAGTGTGAAGTAGCAGCTAGCAGCACCCCCTTGTGTCGCCACGAAGGGAATCCTAAGCTATGAATGCATGCCCCCCCAACTGAGGTTCACCTAGCAAAGTGCGAAGTAGCAACCCCTCCCCCCCCCCCACACACCTTCAGTCGGCGGGCCAGAGAGGCATCTCTCACCAAGATGGATCGTAAAACGGACCAAGAATAATCCACCTTGGTCGTACAACCTCTCTCTTGTTGTTGGTCAAAGTGATGGCCGTCCATGCGACCCCGAATATGGGCTAGCTCTCCAATAATCACGCAAGTAGCTAGTCCTCGAAGACAACCACTACATGCGTGTGACCCAAACATATGTACGGAGAGGTGTGTTTTTGAGTAACAATGGAACAACTTTGATGTGGCACCGTGATTTTGAACAAGAAATCCCCACACTGAGTGAGGGTTAGGTTGACGATGCATATGTATGTTACACCACACTTCAAGCCAACGACGGGGATTCATGCATGCATGCGTGCATAGTATATGCGCTCAAACTTAATTAGGTCTGAATCTCACCATGCCTTATACTATGATAACACGAACCAAATGAAGAATCCGCCATAGAATCCGGCATGAAGGGAATCCTAAGCTATGAATGCATGCCACTCCCCAACCGAGGTTCACCTAGCAAAGTGTGCAGTAGCAGCTAGCAGCACCCCCTTGTGTCGCCACGAAGGGAATCCTAAGCTATGAATGCATGCCCCCCCAACTGAGGTTCACCTAGCAAAGTGCGAAGTAGCAACCCCTCCCCCCCCACACACACACCTTCAGTCGGCGGGCCAGAGAGGCATCTCTCACCAAGATGGATCGTAAAACGGACCAAGAATAATCCACCTTGGTCGTACAACCTCTCTCTTGTTTTTGGTCGAAGTGATGACCGTCCATGCGACCCCGAAGATGGGCTAGCTCGCCAATAATCACACAAGTAGGTAGTCCCCGAAGACAGCCACTGCATGCGTGTGAGCCAAACATATGTACGGAGAGGTGTGTTTTTGAGTAACAATGGAAAAACTTTGATGTGGCACCGTGATATTGAACAAGAAATCCCCACACCGAGTGAGGGTTAGGTTGACGATGCATATGTATGTTACACCACACTTCAAGGCAACGACGGGGTTTCATGCATGCATGTGTGCATAGTATATGCACTCAAACTTAATTAGGTCTGAATCTCACCATGACCTATACTATGAGAACACGAACCAAATGAAGAATCTGGCATGGTAACCTATCTTGTTGTTGGTCAAGGTGATCATGGATGTCCACACGGCCCCACGAATATATAGGCTTGTCCCCGTTAACCACGCGAGGGAGTGTACCGTTCGAAGGCAACCACTACATGCATATGTATGGAGGTGATGCGTGCATGCATGTTTGAATACCATTTCACTACAATGATGTGGCGCGTGCATCAAAAATCGTACACTAGCTCCCCACACAGAGTGAGATCGGTTCATGACGTGTCGTTGTACTTGCCACTTCGACTCAGAGCATGACCTATATATATACCATATTACAAGCAAAAAAAATAACCCCCTCCTAAGTCAAATTAACCTCTCTTGTGTTGTCAGGCAAAAAGTAGTGATGGACCAAGCGGGCCCACAGATGGAAAGCATCGATATCGCTGATAACTGCTTAAGTGGGTGCGAGAGGACAGCCACCACCGCTTTGCATGTGGGCCAAACTATTGGGGAACGTAGCAGAAATTCAAACTTTTCTACGCATCACCAAGATCAATCAATGGAGTAATCTAGCACCGAGGGGAAGGGGAGTGCATCTACATACCATTGTAGATCGCTAAGCGGAAGCGTTGCAAGAACGCGGATGAAGGAGTCGTACTCGTAGCGATTCAGATCGCGGTTGATTCCGATCTAAGCACCGAACCACGACGCCTCCGCTTTCAACACACGTGCAGCCCGGTGACGTCCCCCACGCCTTGATCCAGCAAGGAGAGAGGGAAAGGTTGGGGAAGACTCCATCCAGCAGCAGCACAACAGCATGGTGGTGATGGAGGAGCGTGGCACTCCAGCAGGGCTTCGCCAAGCACTGCGAGAGACGAGGAGGGAGAGGGGTAGGGCTGCGCCAAGAGAAAGGGAGACTCATGTCTATGGCAGCCCCAAAACCCCCACTATATATAGGGGAGGGGGAGGGGCTGCGCCCCCATCTAGGGTTCCCCCCCAAGGGGTGCGGCTAGCCCTAGATGCATCTAGGGGGGCGGCCAGAGGGGGAGAGAGGGGGGGCGCACCCTAGGTGGGCCTTAGGCCCATCTGAGCCTAGGGTTTCCCCCTTCCCCCTTTCCTGCGCCTTGGGCCTCTTGTGGGAGGCACACCAGCCCACCTAGGGGCTGGTCCCTTCCCACACTTGGCCCACGCAGGCCTCCGGGGTTGGTGGCCCCTCCCGGTGGACCCCTGGGACCCTCCCGGTGGTCCCGGTACATTACCGATAGCACCCGAAACTTTTTCGGTGACCAAAACAGGACTTCCCATATATAAATCTTTACCTCCGAACCATTCCGGAACTCCTCGTGACGTCCGGGATCTCATCCGGGACTCCGAACAACATTCCGTAACCACGTATATCTATTCCCTATAACCCTAGCGTCATCGAACCTTAAGTGTGTAGACCCTACGGGTTCGGGAACCATGCAGACATGACCGAGACGTTCTCCGGCCAATAACCAACAGCGGGATCTGGATACCCATGTTGGCTCCCACATGTTCCATGGTGATCTCATCGGATGAACCACGATGTCAAGGATTCAATCAATCCCGTATACAATTCCCTTTGTCTACCGGTATAGTACTTGCCCGAGATTCGATCGTCGGTATCCCGATACCTTGTTCAATCTCGTTACCGGCAAGTCTATTTACTCGTTCCGTAACACATCATCCCGTGATCAACTCCTTGGTCACATTGTGCACATTATGATGATGTCCTACCGAGTGGGCCCAGAGATACCTCTCCGTTTACACGGAGTGACAAATCCCAGTCTCGATTCGTGCCAACCCAACGGACACTTTCGGAGATACCTGTAGTGCACCTTTATAGCCACCCAGTTACGTTGTGACGTTTGGTACACCCGAAGCATTCCTACGGTATCCGGGAGTTGCACAATCTCATGGTCTAAGGAAATGATACTTGACATTAGAAAAGCTCTTAGCAAACGAACTACACGATCTTGTGCTAGGCTTAGGATTGGGTCTTGTCCATCACATCATTCTCCTAATGATGTGATCCCGTTATCAACGACATCCAATGTCCATGGTCAGGAAACCGTAACCATCTATTGATCAACGAGCTAGTCAACTAGAGGCTTACTAGGGACATGGTGTTGACTATGTATCCACACATGTATCTGAGTTTCCTATCAATACAATTTTAGCATGGATAATAAACGATTATCATGAACAAGGAAATATAATAATAACCAATTTATTATTGCCTCTAGGGCATATTTCTAACAGTCTCCCACTTGCACTAGAGTCAATAATCTAGTTCACATCGCCATGTGATTAATACTCAAGAGTTTACTAGAGTCAATAATCTAGTTCACATCACCATGTGATTGTAATGAATCCAACACCCATGGGGTTTGTTCATATCTCGCTTATGAGAGAGGTTATTAGTCAACGGGTCTGAACCTTTCAGATCCGTGTGTGCTTTACGAATATCTATGTCATCTTGTAGATGCAACTACCACGCGCTACTTGGAGCTATTCCAAATAACTGCTCTACTATATGAATCCGGTTTACTACTCAGAGTCATCCAGATTAGTGTCAAAGTTTGCATCGACGTAACCCTTTACGACGAACTCCTTTTCCACCTCCATAATCGAGAAAATTCCTTAGTCCACTAGATACGGATAAGTTTGACCGCTGTCATGTGATCCATTCCCGGATCACTATTGTACCCCTTGACAAACTCATGGCAAGGCACACTTCATGTGCGGTACACAGCATAGCATACTGTAGAGCCTACGTCTAAAGCATAGGGGACGACCTTTCGTCCTTTCTCTCTCTTCTGCTGTGGTCAGGTCTTGAGTCTTACTCAATACTCACACCTTGTAACACAGCCAAGAACTCCTTCTTTGCTGATCTATTTTGAACTCCTTCAAAAACTTGTCACGGCATGTATTCATTTGAAAGTACTATTAAGCGTTTTTGATCTATCCTTATAGATCTTGATGCTCAATGTTCAAGTAGCTTAATCCAAGTTTTCCATTGAAAAACACTTTTCAAATAACCCTCTATGCTTTCCAGAAATTCTACATCATCTCTGATCAACAATATGTCAACAACATATACTCATCAGAAATTCTATAGTGCTCCCACTCACTTCTTTGGAAATACAAGTTTCTCATAAACTTTGTATAAACCCAAAATCTTTGATCATCTCATCAAAGCGTACATTCCAACTCCGAGATGCTTACTCCAGTCCTTAGAAGGATTGCTGGAGCATTGCATACTTGTTAGCATCTTTCAGGATTGACAAAACCTTCTGGTTGTATCACATACAACCTTTCCTCAAGAAAATCGTCGAGGAAACAATGTTTTGACATCCTATCTGCAAGATTTCATAAATAATGCAGTAACTGCTAATACAATTCCAACAGACTCTTAGCATCGCTACGAGTGAGAAAATCTCATCGTAGTCAACTCCTTGAACTTGTCGGAAAACATCTTAACGACAAGTCGAGCTTTCTTAATGGTGACACTTACCATTATTGTCTGTCTTCCTTTTAAAATCCATCTGCACCCAACAGCCTTACGACCATCAAGTAGTTCTTCCAAAGTCTATACCTTGTTTTATACATGGATCCTCTCTCGGATTTTATGGCCTCGAGCCATTCGTCGGAATCCGGGCCCACCATCGCTTCTCCATAGCTCGTAGGTTCATTGTTGTCTAGCAACATGACTTCCAAGACAGGATTACGTACCACTCGAAGTAGTACGCATCCTTATCGACCTACGAGGTTTGGTAGTGACTTGATCCGAAGTTTCATGATCACTATCATAAGCTTCCACTTCAATTGGTGTAGGTGCCACAGGAACAACTTCCTGTGCCCTGCTACACACTAGTTGAAGTCATGGTTCAATAACCTCATCAAGTCTCCACCATCCTCCCACTCAATTCTTTCGAGAGAAACTTTTTCTCGAGAAAGGACCTGTTTACTTCCAGATCTGAAACAGGAGGTATACCCAACTGTTTTGGGTATTCTATGAAGATGCATTTATCCGCTTTGGGTTCGAGCTTATCAGCCTGAAACTTTTTCACATAAGCATCGCAGCCCCAAACTTTTAAGAAACGACAACTTAGGTTTCTCTAAACGGTGTCGTCTCAACGGAATTGCGTGGTGCCCTATTTAAAGTGAATGCGGTTGTCTCTAATGCCTAACCCATAAACGATAGTGGTAAAGAGACATCATGGTATGCACCATATCCAATAGGGTGCAGTTATGATGTTCGGACACACCATCACATTGTGGTGTTCCAGGCGGTATTAATTGTGAAACACTTTCCACAATGTCTTAATTGTGTGCCAAACTCGTAACTCAGATATCTCTATGATCATATCATAGACATTTTATCCTCTTGTCACGACGATCTTCAACTTCACTCTGAAATTACTTGAACCTTTCAATAATTCAGACTTGTGTTTCATCAAGTAAATATTCTCAGCATCTACTCAAATCATCTGTGAAGTAAGAACATATCGATATCCACTGCGTGCCTCAGCACTCATTGGACTGCACACATCAAATGTATTACTTCCAACAAGTTGCTCTCTTGTTCCATCTTACTGAAAACGAGGCCTTTCAGTCATCTTGCCCATGTGGTATGATTTGCATGTCTCAAGTGATTCAAAATCAAGTGAGTCCAAACGATCCATCTGCATGGAGTTTCTTCATGCATATATACCAATAGACATGGTTCGCATGTCTCAATCTTTTCAAAAACGAGTGAGTCCAAAGATCCATCTACATGGAGCTTCTTCATGCGTTCTATACCAATATGACTCAAATGGCAGTGCCACAAGTATGTGGTACTATCATTACTATTTTATATCTTTTGGCACGAACATGTGTATCACTGCGATCGAGATTCATTTTAGGTGCAAGACCATTGAAGGTATTATTCAAATAAACAGAGTAACCATTATTCTCCTTAAATGAATAACCGTATTGCGATAAACATAATCCAATCATGTTTATGCTCAACGCAAACACCAAATAACAATTATTTAGGTTTAACACCAATCTCGATGGTAGAGGGAGCATGCGATGCTTGATCACATCAACCTTGGAAACACTTCCAACACATATCGTCATCTCACCTTTAGCTAGTCTCCGTTTATTCCGCAGCTTTTATTTCGAGTTACTAACACTTAGCAACCGAACCGGTATCTAATACCCTGGTGCTGCTAGGAGTACTAGTAAAGTACACATTCATATAATGTATATCCAATATACTTCTGTCGACCTTGCCTGCCTTCTCATCTACCAAGTATCTAGGGTAGTTCTGCTTCAGTGACCGTTCCCCTCATTACAGAAGCACTTAGTCTCGGGTTTGGGTTCAACCTTGGGATTCTTCACTAGAGCAGCAAATGATTTGCTGTTTCATGAAGTATCCCTTTTGCCCTTGCCCTTCTAGAAACTAGTGGTTTTACTAACCATCAACAATTGATGCTCCTTCTTGATTTCTACTTTCGCGGTGTCAAACATCGCGAAGTTGCTCAAGGATCATCATGTCTATCCCTGATATGTTATAGTTCATCACGAAGCTCTAATAGCTTGGTGGCAGTGACTATGGAGAACCATCACTATCTCATCTGGAAGATTAACTCCCACTCGATTCAAGTGATTGTAGTACTCAGACAATCTGAGCACATGCTCAACGATTGAGCTTTTCTCCCTTAGTTTGCAGGCTTAAGAAACTTGTCAGAGGTCTCATACCTCTTGACGTGGGCATTAGTCTGAAATCCCAATTTCAGTCTTTGGAACATCTCATATGTTCTGCGACGTTTCAAAACCGTCTTGTCGCCACAATTTTAAACCGTTAGCATCACACACTGAACTATCACGTAGTCATCAAAACGTGTATGTCAGATGTTTCGTAACATCTACAGACGACGCTCGAGGTTCAGCACACCGAGCGGTGCATTAAGGACATAAGCCTTCTGTGCAGCAATGAGGACAATCCTCAGTTTACGGACCCAGTCCGCATAATTGCTACTATCAACTTTCAACTAAATTTTCTCTAGGAACATATCTTAAACAGTAGAACTAAAGCGTAAGCTATGACATAATTTGCAAAGACCTTTTGACTATGTTCATGATAATTAAGTTCATCTGATTATTTAATGAACTCCCACTCAGATAGACATCCCTCTAGTCATCTAAGTGATACATGATCCGAGTCAAACTAGGCCGTGTCCGATCATCACGTGAGACGGACTAGTCATCATCGGTGAACATCTCCATGTTGATCGCATCTACTATACGACTCATGTTCGACCTTTCGATCTCTTGTGTTCCGAGGCCATGTCTGTACATGCTAGGCTCGTCAAGTCAACCTAAGTGTTTCGCATGTGTTCCGAGGCCATGTCTGTACATGCTAGGCTCGTCAACACCCGTTGTATTCGAACGTTAGAATCTATCACACCCGATCATCACGTGGTGCTTCGAAACAACGAACCTTCGCAACGGTGCACAGTTAGGGGGAACACGTCTCTTGAAATTTTAGTGAGGGATCATCTTATTTATGCTACCGTCGTTCTAAGCAAATAAGATGTAAACATGACAAACATCACATGCAAATCATAAAGTGACGTGATATGGCCAATATCATCTTGCGCCTTTGATCTCCATCTTCGAGGCGCGGCATGATCACCTTCGTCACCGGCATGACACCATGATCTCCATCATCATGATCTCCATCATCGTGTCTTCATGAAGTTGTCTCGCCAACTATTACTTCTACTACTATGGCTAACGGTTAGCAATAAAGTAAAGTAATTACATGGCGTTTTCATTGACACGCAGGTCATACAATAAATTAAGACAACTCCTATGGCTCCTGCCGGTTGTCATACTCATCGACATGCAAGTCGTGATTCCTATTACAAGAACATGATCAATCTCATACATCACATATATCATTCATCACATCCTTTTGGCCATATCACATCACATAGCATACCCTGCAAAAACAAGTTAGACGTCCTCTAATTGTTGTTGCATGTTTTACGTGGCTGCTATGGGATTCTAGCAAGAACGTTTCTTACCTACGCAAAAGCCACAACGTGATATGCCAATTTCTATTTACCCTTCATAAGGACCCTTTTCATCGAATCCGATCCGACTAAAGTGGGAGAGACAGACACCCGCTAGCCACCTTATGCAACTAGTGCATGTCAGTCGGTGGAACCTGTCTCACGTAAGTGTACGTGTAAGGTCGGTCCGGGCCGCTTCATCCCACGATGCCGCCGAATCAAGATAAGACTAGTAACGGCAAGTAAATTGACAAAATCGACGCCCACAACTACTTTGTGTTCTACTCGTGCATAGAAACTACGCATAGACCTAGCTCATGATGCCACTGTAGGGGAACGTAGCAGAAATTCAAAATTTTCTACGCATCACCAAGATCAATCTATGGAGTAATCTAGCACCGAGGGGAAGGGGAGTGCATCTACATACCATTGTAGATCGCTAAGCGGAAGCGTTGCAAGAACGCGGATGAAGGAGTCGTACTCGTAGCGATTCAGATCGCGGTTGATTCCGATCTAAGCGCCGAACCACGGCGCCTCCGCGTTCAACACACGTGCAGCCCGGTGACGTCTCCCACGCCTTGATCCAGCAAGGAGAGAGGGAGAGGTTGGGGAAGACTCCGTCCAGCAGCAGCACAACGGCATGGTGGTGATGGAGGAGCGTGGCACTCCAGCAGGGCTTCGCCAAGCACTGCGAGAGACGAGGAGGGAGAGGGGTAGGGCTGCGCCAAGAGAGAGGGAGACTCATGTCTATGGCAGCCCCAAAACCCCCACTATATATAGGGGAGGGGGAGGGGCTGCGCCCCCATCTAGGGTTCCCCCCCAAGGGGTGCGGCCAGCCCTAGATGCATCTAGGGGGGCGGCCAGAGGGGGAGAGAGGGGGGCGCACCCTAGGTGGGCCTTAGGCCCATCTGAGCCTAGGGTTTCCCCTTCCCCCTTTCCTGCTCCTTGGGCCTCTTGTGGGAGGCGCACCAGCCCACCTAGGGGCTGGTCCCTTCCCACACTTGGCCCACGCAGGCCCTCTGGGGCCGGTGGCCCCACCTGGTGGACCCCCGGGACCCTCCCGGTGGTCCCGGTACGTTACCGATAGCACCTGAAACTTTTCCGGTGACCAAAACAGGACTTCCCATATATAAATCTTTACCTCCGGACCATTCCGGAACTCCTCGTGACGTCCGGGATCTCATCCGGGACTCCGAACAACATTCGGTAACCACGTATATCTATTCCCTATAACCCTAGCGTCATCGAACCTTAAGTGTGTAGACCCTACGGGTTCGGGAACCATGCAGACATGACCGAGACGTTCTCCGGCCAATAACCAACAGCGGGATCTGGATACCCATGTTGGCTCCCACATGTTCCACGATGATCTCATCGGATGAACCACGATGTCAGGGATTCAATCAATCCCGTATACAATTCCCTTTGTCTACCGGTATAGTACTTGCCCGAGATTCGATCGTCGGTATCCCGATACCTTGTTCAATCTCGTTACCGGCAAGTCTCTTTACTCGTTCCGTAACACATCATCCCGTGATCAACTCCTTGGTCACATTGTGCACATTATGATGATGTCCTACCGAGTGGGCCCAGAGATACCTCTCCGTTTACACGGAGTGACAAATCCCAGTCTCGATTCGTGCCAACCCAACAGACACTTTCGGAGATACCTGTAGTGCACCTTTATAGCCACCCAGTTACGTTGTGACGTTTGGTACACCCAAAGCATTCCTACGGTATCCGGGAGTTGCACAATCTCATGGTCTAAGGAAATGATACTTGACATTAGAAAAGCTCTTAGCAAACGAACTACACGATCTTGTGCTAGGCTTATGATTGGGTCTTGTCCATCACATCATTCTCCTAATGATGTGATCCCGTTATCAACGACATCCAATGTCCATGGTCAGGAAACCGTAACCATCTATTGATCAACGAGCTAGTCAACTAGAGGCTTACTAGGGACATGGTGTTGTCTATGTATCCACACATGTATCTGAGTTTCCTATCAATACAATTTTAGCATGGATAATAAACGATTATCATGAACAAGGAAATATAATAATAACCAATTTATTATTGCCTCTAGGGCATATTTCTAACACAAACATATATATGTTGAGTACCAAAAATGCACAACTTTGATGTGCCACATGCCTAAAAAACCGTAAACCATGCACCCACACATAGCGAGGTTCACGAAGCGTACTACATATGATGGTCCCCTTCCCCCCTCTTCACCGCATACTATATGCTCCTGCCGTAATATGTACAACCCAAAAGATTCCTCATCGATGGTGAAATTAATTAACCTCTCCCGATGTATGCATGGACGATGGCCTCGTGGGCCCATAGATGGAAGCATCACACGTGAGTGTCCTAGCTAGGATAACCACCGCGTGCATGCATGTGGCCCAAAGAGGTGTTGTGTGATGTTGAATAGCCAATTTCACAATAACCATGTGTTATCAAACAGAAAAAGCCGCAGGCGGGTAGATATTTTTGAGAGGGTAAGCCTCATGGAGCCCAATGTACTGTGCGGATGTGTGCGTGACAGGGGCACCGGCGTGGCACACGGTTAGTTTGAGTGAACCGTGTCTGTTGCGTCATCCGACTTGTCTAATGTTCATAAATTTGGCAAAAAATGACGCGGGAGAGGGTCAGAACACGAACACACTTGCATGTGGACCAAATTTATGTATGAAAAGGGTGGTTTGATTTTCAAATACCAAATGCAACTTTGATGTGGCACCTATCTCGCAAAGCGCACGATATTGCTTGCCCCCACCCCCCACTCGTGTCGGCACGAAGGGGATGCTAAGCTATGAATGCATGCCTCCTCCCCCCCAACCGAGGTTCACCTAGCAAAGTGCAAAGCAGATAGCAGCCCCATGTCGGTGTCAAAACTGGTGGATCTCGGGTAGGGGGTCCCGAACTGTGCGTCTAAGGTCGATGGTAACAGGAGACAGGGGACACAAAGTTTTACCCAGGTTCGGGCCCTCTCAATGGAGGTAATACCCTACTTCCTGCTTGATTGATCTTGATGAATATGGGTATTACAAGAGTTGATCTACCACGAGATCGTAATGGCTAAACGCTAACAGTCTAGCCTATATGACTATGGTAATGATTCTCCCCTCCAGACTAAGTCCTTCGGTTTATATAGACACCGGGAGGATCTAGGGTTACACAAGGTCGGTTACAGAGAAAGGAATCTACATATTTGATCACCAAGCTTGCCTTCCACGCCAAGGAGAGTCCCATCCGGACACGGGTAGAGTCTTTGGTCTTCTTGTCTTCACAGCCCATCAGTCCGGCCCATGACTAACATGCCGGACGCCCGTGGACCCCTTAGTCCAGGACTCCCTCAGTAGCCCCTGAACCAGGCTTCAATGACGAGGTGTCCGGCGCGCAGATTGTCTTCGGCATTGCAGGGCGGGTTCTCCTTCGCGAGTACTCCAAGATAGTCTTCGGAGGCAACGAACATGACCGGATCTGCAACACAAGTACCACACACACACACAGCCGTAGAGAGTATAATATTTCACGAGTCCCATCCGCTGACAACTTTTTGCAACATGACATCACGTCCGTCCGGTCATAATTTCGAACCGTTTTTCGTCTGCCGCTCCATGTTTCGAGACGCGGTTGCCATTGGCATGTCTTGTCGAAGCAGAGATCGTGCCCCCTTATTGTGGGATTCTCATCAATACGGGCGTGGGTAACCCAACCGTGCCATTTGCACAGCCCTTGGGAACAGGCGATTTTGAAGGCGAGTGGGGAGGCGTTCGATATTCACTGCCTTTATAAGGAGATAAGGATTCCCTTTATTCACCCACACCTTATTTTCCTCTCCGTCCTTCCATTCTCGAGCTCCAGCACCCATGTACCCATCTTCTCCACCTCAAGGAAGCACTCAATCATGTCCGGATCTGGAGGCCAAGGCAAGTGGATGGTCTCCTCCGTCAAGGAGAAGGACATTACCCAGCTCCGGGCGGCCGGGTACCTGGCGAAAGGAATCGGCCACCGTCTGCCCACCAAGGGGCAGGTCATGCCCACCCCGAAGCCTACAGAGAGGGTAATTTTCCTCCCTCACTTCATCCGCAGATTGGGGCTTCCACTTCACCCTTTCATCCGCGGACTGATGTACTATTACGGGCTAGATTTCCATGATCTAGCCCCGAACTCCTTCCTCAACATCTCTACATTCATTGTCATGTGCGAGGCTTTCCTCCGCATCCAGCTCCACATTGGCCTATGGCTCAAGATCTTCAACTTGAAGCCGAAGGTGGTGGATGGTCAGCACACGGAGTGCGGGGGTGCCATGGTGAGCAAGATGCCCAACGTTACTTGGCCCATGGGCACTTTTGTGGAGACTGTCAAGGAGTGGCAGAAGCAGTGGTTCTACATCACAGAGCCACGCGGTGCCACTTGGGCGGCGGCTCCCGAATTCATGGTCGGAGCTCTAATGCGGCTCACCTCCTGGACGGAGAAGGGCCCCAACTGGTCTACGCATGATAGCGCTGCAAACGTGCATTCAGAGTATGGTGGATAAAAACATCAAGCTCGTCGACGTGATCCAGGTGATGCTGGTTCGCCGGATTCTCCCCTGCCGAAGCTTCCCTTTATGGGAATTCGATACGGAGAAGCACCAGACCCTGGGGGGGCTCTTCGGAACTACTCAAGAAGATGCCTGGAAGTTGCCCTTCAAGGGCAACGAGAAGCCGCCGGTCATAGATTCGGACCGTGGGCATGATCACACCCATCCCGCCAATGCGGTAAGTTCTCCTTTTCTCAAGGCGTACCTTCTACTTGTCTGTTCAAGGAGGATGCCTAATCTTTTGCTGTATTGTTTCAGGTGTGGACGGAGAGAGCGGAGCGGATCCAGAGTTCGGCTCCGCTGCTCGAAGAGCCAGTCATCCCGCTCCTGGCGAAGATGCTGGTTCCGGCGCCCCCATCAACCGCCGAAAAAGAAGGCCAAGAAGAAGGCCAAGGGGGCCAAAGGTGGCCCCCGTCGCAAGGGTGCTTCAGACGTGACGTCTGAAGACGAAGAGAGCCTTTCCTCCGCCGCTGGGGACGACGACGACGAAGAGGAGGAGGAGAACAACCCTCCCCCTGATGAGGGAAAGAAGAAGAGGGCGACCTCCACGAATCTGGAGGTAGAGACGTCCAAGAAGGGGAAGGGCTCCCTTGAAGATAACTCCATGTGGGATGTCGACAGCGGTCCGGAGCGACGCCCCGACCCAAGCCCCCGGCTGCTTCGTAACTGTCAAAACTCATATATGTCCATATATCTGGCATTCCCTCTTCATTGTATTGATATGGTTAATTATGCCATTGTAGTCCGGCCCATGACAGCTCCCAGCGATCCTCATTAAGGGGTTCGCTAGACTTGAGGGCGATGGCCAGCGATTCACCGCCGGCCGCTTATTCTCCCAAGGCCAAGGGCGACGCTGAGGTGCTGTCCCGAAGGACCTTCCCAGGCCAGGGGAGGTTCAGGAGGCGCCGGAAGGCGAAACCTCCATTGCCGGACACCAGGGGAGCAAATCCCCATGGAGATAGGTGATGAGGGCCGTATTCAGTTCGGCCCTCAGCCGAATATGATTCCGGAGACCAATACGGCTCTGGAATCCAGCGTGCAACTTCCTTTGAAAGAGGGGGGGTATGCCTATTTCGCCGGTGACCCCTGTCCAACCAGGGGCATCGGATAATCTGCTGGAAGCGCAGCGAGGCGCTTCCATTGTGGATGAGCACCGTATCCTTATGGGTACGGTGATTGAGAAGGTTCAGTCCGTCAAAAGCGGACTGACCGAAGCCTGCAGTGGCCTGCTGACAGGTTTTGAGGTAAGCGACGCAAAAGAGAAAAATCCCAATATAGATAGTAGCCCCTGAGACATTGTCCGGTGTTCGGAAAGAAAAGCTGGATAGAGGATCAATTAATTTTCGCAGGGAACTAACTAAATGTGTCTTATAAGCAGGCGTCGTTGTTGGCCGCGACCTCACACGTTGCCGAAGTCTCCGGACTAAAGCAGAAGCTGGAGCGGGCCGAGGGAGAGCTCGGCCAATCAACGAAGTAGCAGGAAGAGCAACAAGGTATGCAATGACTTGCTATATATTCGGAAAGAACAAATGTTGTGTATTGACTGTGATGCCATGATTTATGTAGGAGCGACGACCGAGGTCGAGGCCCTAAAAAAGGCCCTGGCCAAAGCCGAGGAGAAAGCTGCCAAGGAGCAAGCTGCCCGCAAAAGGCTCAAGGCCAGGCTCAACGAGGTCCAGCAAGAGCTCCAGGGCGCGGTGAAAAAGTGCGATGCCTTGGAGGGTGATGTTTCGGCTCGAGAGACCGAACTCGCCCAGGCTTGCCAGAGTGCGGAAGAGGCCCGGGTTGAAGCCCAGGGCGCCCTCCAGGAGATCCAGGAGGCCAAGAAGATCGCGGCGGGTAAGGCGTTTAGAATGCAAAGCAAGTATGTGAAGAAGAAGTTTTTCTTACTAACCCGAATTCGGAGTTCTCCAAGGGCGTTTGCGGACTTGCCGCGCAGCGTGTCAGACGCTGCGGAGTTCTTCAGGGCCGAAGAAGGGAGCTCGTCGGAGAAGCTGTTCTGGTCGCAATACCGTGCGCCAGAACATCCAGTGCCCTTCACCGATCAGCTGAAACAGCTGGTTGAGCTGCATAGGGTGGCTGAACTGGCGATGAAGGATTTGATAATCCGGTTGTGGCCTGCCGAAGCTATACCCAGCAGCTACCTCGCCTCGTGAAGTGGTTGGTGAATGCCTATCCTCGGCTGGACATCATCAAGTAGTCGGTCTGCATCGAGGGCACGCGCCTGGCCTTCGCCTATGTCAAGGTGTGGTGGGCGAAGATGGACGCCATCAAGCTAGCGACCGAGGGGCCGCCTGAGGGCAAGGAGCCCCACACACCCGAGCAATATTATGGAGACGTCCTGGAGGGGTCCCGCATTGTTGCGGAGCAGTTTGCGAAAGACGTTATCTTTGAATGAATACATTCATATTTTGTTTCGCCCTGTATTATGAAACAAAGACAGTTTATGTAATATAATGCTTTGTGTTAGATTTTTACCTCCTGTGCGGCCGTTTTTATTAAATCTGAGAGTTGGCCAGTCGTCGGCTTCAGCCCCCACGTAGGTAATACGGGGGTGTTTGGGATGGAATCTAAACACTCTTGATCCAATTATATGGTCCTTGAAGGAGTTGTTTAGCGCAACGAACCAGGCAATCAGACTATGCGGCTTTAACGCCCTCACTTAGCCATAGGAGTTTGACAATAAAAATGTTGGCGCAGCCCCTAGTATCCGAACTAGAGTGCAATAAGCGCCTGATCGGGTAAGTACCGATCCCTCGCATAATGCGGAAAAAATCTCCAACGATTTGAGACCTCCGAAGAGCTGACCGGCTCTCGCCGCATCATGACAGTCAGTTTTCGGCTTTCTCTACTGAGGTGCTCCATCGGGTGAACCAGGGCACAATCGCAGTAGTTCTCCCTTTACTACCTTAGCCGATATAGCGGAACGTAAGGTAGCAAGCACAGGAGCCGGGCAACCCAACTATTGACCAAAGACATGATTCGGAGCCAATGCATATAATGCTAAATTCGGGGTGCCGAACCGTACTGTAAAAAAGTGTTCGGACTTTGTTGCCGTAGTGTGGGGCGCTATGAAGCCCCTGGCAAATGGGAACGTACCAAAGTGTACGGGTGCTACTTGATAAGGTTATTAACAGAAAATAAAGGAAAACCGAAAAGGAGCAAAGGTAATGAGCTAGGGCCGCAGAATTTGGGCCGCAAACTGTTTTCATTGCAATTTTATTAATACGTCAAAGCGCATTGATACAAATAGTGCGATAAGCAATGGGAAATTTGACATGCCATGACCAAGGGAGAACTGCGTGTGGGTCTTGAAAACAGGTAGAGTGGTCGTTAGAGAAAACACCTAGAAATTCCCCTGTACGCTTGTGCTTCTTGTCATCTTGGTGTGTTTATCCTTTGACAGGACCGGTGATCAGGCCATCGGGGAAAGCCTATGGAAAAGAGGCCTGAAAAGGGGAAAGAGAAACAGTGAAAGTATGTGTGTCCGGGAGCGGTCAAGCCGTATTGCGGATCACAAGCTAGTTATGCCTCCGTCTATGCCCATGGTATTTTGAGTGCGTAGTTATGTATGCGCGTACAAATGCCGCCACTTCAGTGGGACTGGGACGGAGGCCAAATTGCTAATCGAGCTCTTGACGAGCCGAGCTGTTATGCTGTAGAATAGTCCGGACCCTCTTGACAGTGTCCGGGAGCTTGGCCGCCGAATTGAGGTTCTGCTTGAAAAGGCCGCTCCGTACTTCTGCTGCTAAGGCCGCGGTGTGTTCCTCGGTACGGAGGGAATGTTCCGTGTTTCCATTGACTGTTATGACGCCACGTGGCCCGGGCATCTTGAGCTTGAGGTAAGCATAATGAGGCACCGCATTGAATCGAGCAAATGCGGTTCGTCCGAGCAGTGCGTGATAGCCGCTGCGAAAAGGAACGATATCGAAGATTAACTCTTCGCTTCGGAGTTGTCCGGAGATCCGAAGACAACCTCTAGCGTAATTGAGCCCGTGCAGCGGGCCTCTACACCTGGTATGACTCCTTTGAAGGTAGTTTTTGTGGGCTTGATCCGTGATGGGTTAATGCCCATTTTGTGCACTGTATCCTGATAGAGCAGGTTCAGGCTGTTGCCGCCGTCCATAAGGACTCGCGTCAGGTGGAATCCGTCAATTATTGGGTCAAGGACCAATGCGGCTGAACCGCCATGACGATACTGGTCGGATGGTCCCGTCGATCAAAAGTGATCGGGCATGACGACCATGGATTAAATTTTGGGGCGACTGGCTCTATCGCATAGACGTCCCTGAGCGCGCGCTTGCGCTCCCTCTTGGCGATGTTGTAGCATATATCATGTTCACCGTTTTGACCTAGGGGGAACTTCTTTTGTCCCCCTGTGTTCGGTTGCCAGGGCTTCTCGTCATCGTCCTCGCTTTGCGATCCCTTTTCTTTGTTCTCAGCATTTAATTTGCTGGCCTGTTTGAACACCCAACAATCTCTGTTGGTAAGATTGGCTGGTTTATCAGGGGTGCCATGGATTTGGCATGGACGATCGAGTATGTGGTCCAAGCTGGATGGTCCCTGATTGTTTCTTTTATATGGCTTCTTCCGCTGACCGGACTTGGAACCACTGAATCCGACGTTGACTGTCGTGTCATCGGTGTTGTCGCCATTGCTTTGGCGTTTGTGTCTGTTGCGTCGGAGCTTGCCGTTGCTATTCTTGCCCTCGGAGGTGCCTATTTCGCTTGCTGTGTTTTTGCTACGGGCTAGCCAACTATCCTCACCCGCACATAAGCGAGTCATGAGTGCCGTGAGGGCTGCCATGGACTTCGGCTTTTCCTGGCCGAGGTGGCGGGTGAGCCATTCGTCACGGATGCTATGTTTAAAGGCCGCTAGGGCTTCGGCATCCGGACAGTCAATGATCTGGTTCTTTTTAGTTAGGAACCTACTCCAGAATTTCCTGGCTAACTCTCCAGGCTGTTGGACTATGTGACTTAAGTCATCGGCGTCTGGTGGCCGGACATAAGTACCTTGGAAGTTGCCAAGGAAAGTTTCCTCCAAGTCCTCCCAGCTGCCAATAGAATTTTCAGGCAGACTGTTTAGCTAGTGCCGAGCTAGCCCTTTGAGTTTTAGTGGGAGGTATTTGATGGCGTGAAGATCATCCCCGCGGGCCATGTGGATGTGGAGAATAAAATCCTCGATCCATACCGCGGGATCGGTTGTTCCATCGTATGATTCGATGTTTACGGGTTTGAACCCTTCTGGGAATTCATGATCCATTACTTCGTCAGTGAAGCAAAGAGGGTGTGTGGCACCTCTATATCGGGCCGCATCGTGACGTAGCTCCGATGGAGTTCATCTGCGGTTTTTGGCCCAGGTGTGACTAGGTTTGTCGCGTCCGAATAGATAGCCGTCCTCCCGTGTCAGGGCACGTCCTCGCGATCCATAGATCGATCTTGTATGTCCTGCTCTACTATCCAGGTCTTGACAAAGGTCATATGTATAACCCCAAGCTGTATTATCCCTGCCTTTACGGCGAGGTGGGACAGTCTGGTTTTCGGCTCGAGTTGCTATTTTATCCCGACGGCGCGGTGGTCGGTCTGCCGCATTGCGTGGTGCTGGTGCGGCCGCCTCGTCATCGAACTGAGGCAATTTGCGCTTTGGGTAACTTTTGGTTAGGCGCTTAAGGCCGTATTCCTCGGCTTCCAGGACGTCGGTCCATCTGTCATTTGGAAGGTCTTGATCAGCTTGAAGCTGCTGCTGCTTCTTTTTCAGGCTCCTCGCAGTGGCTATTAACTGAATCTTAAAGCGCTCCTTCTCGAGAGGTTCCTCAGGCATGATAAAATCCTCGTTGCCGAGGCTCACCTCCTCCTCGGAGAGCAGATGATAACTACCATCCTCCGAGTCTTCGTCTATGGCCTGTTCGTTGGGGCTAACTTGCCCATCTTCCCGATTGTCTTGTTCGGTCGTTTGTTCGTCGGGTTCTTCTGTGTCTTCGGCACCATCCGGAGTGTTGTCGTCTCCTATGCCGGTATTGCTGTCTCTGCTGCGGCGCGATTTAGAGCGGCGCCGCTGACGCCGGCTCTTTGGTTGTGTCTTAGGAGGGCCCCCTTCGCTGGGTTTTCCTTGTCATCGCCGCTATTATTTTTTGGCGCATCTACCATGTATACATCATATGAGGAAGTGGCCGTCCATCGTCCAGTGAACGGCGGGTTTTGGGCCTCCTCGTCTCCGGCATCGTCGTCCATACCGTCAATGTCTTCGGAGTCGTAATCGAGCGTGTCGGTTAGGTCTTCGACAGTGGCTATGAAGTGGGCGGTGGGTGGGAAACAAAATTCTCCATCATCCGCCTTCAGCTCAAACCAGATATAATTCGGCTGAGAGTCCTCCGCTAGAGATAGATTCTTTAACGAGTTTAGCACATCGCCTAAAGGTGAGTGCCGGAAGTTGTCCGCGGCGCTGAATTCGGCGATCGAATATGCGGACGCACATGGCTCGGAACTTATAGCCGGAAACGAGTCCGAGGTTCCGATGACACAGGCCTCACCCGAGGTTAGGTCTGTGTGCGGCTCCAACGCCGCAGAGTCTGCGGCCTCCAAGGCGGGGTTGAACTTCCCGTCCTTGGATGGCACGATCTGCTCCGGATCTAAGGCCAGAGCGGTTACGGGTGCGATTTCCTGAGTGTAGTCCGATGAAAGATTTAAGTCATGTTCATTGTGGCGACGGGGAGCGACTGCCGCGTTCCCGAATCCGTCGAATATCAAGTCTCCGTGGATGTCCGTGACGTAGTTCAAGCTCCCGACTCTGACCTGATGGCCAGGGGCGTAGTTGTCGATCTGCTCTAGCTGGCCAAGCGAGTTGGCCCGCAGTGCGAAGCCGCCAAACACGAAGATTTGTCCGGGGAGGAAGGTTTCCCCTTGGACGGTATCGTTGTCGATGATTGAAGGGGCCATCAAACCTTTTGGGGATGGCACACTGGAACTCTCAATGAAAGCACCAATGTCGGTGTCAAAACTGGCGGATCTCGGGTAGGGGGTCCCGAACTGTGCGTCTTAGGTCAATGGTAACAGGAGACAGGGGACACAAAGTTTTACCCAGGTTCGGGCCCTCTCAATGGAGGTAATACCCTACTTCCTGCTTGATTGATCTTGATGAATATGGGTATTACAAGAGTTGATCTACCACGAGATCGTAATGGCTAAACCCTAAAAGTCTAGCCTGTATGACTATGGTAATGATTCTCCCCTCCAGACTAAGTCCTTCGGTTTATATAGACACTGGGAGGATCTAGGGTTACACAAGGTCGGTTACAGAGAAAGGAATCTACATATTTGATCACCAAGCTTGCCTTCCACGCCAAGGAGAGTCCCATCCGGACATGGGTAGAGTCTTCGGTCTTCTTGTCTTCACAGCCCATCAATCCGGCCCATGACTAATAGGCCGGACGCTCGAGGACCCCTTAGTCCAAGACTCCCTCACCCCCTCATGTCGGCACGAAGGGAATCCTAAGCTATGAATGAATGCCCCCCCAACTGAGGTTCACCTAGGAAAGTGCGAAGTAGCTAGCAGCCCCCCTCCCTCGTGTCACCACGAAGGGAATCCTAAGCTATGAATGGATGGCCCCCCAACCGAGGTTCATCTACCAAAGTGCGAAGTAGCTAGCAGCCCCCTCCCTCGTGTCGGCACGAAGGGAATCCTAAGCTATGAATGCACGCCACCCCCCAACCGAGGTTCACCTAGCAAAGTGTGAAGTGGCAGCTAGCAGCACCCCCCTTGTGTCGCCACAAAGGTAATCCTAAGCTATGAATGCATGCCCCCCCAACTGAGGTTCACCTAGAAAAGTGTGAAGTAGCAAACCCCCCCACACACTTTCAGTCAGCGGGCCAGAGAGGCATCTCTCACCAAGATGGATCGTAAAACAGACCAAGAATAATCCACCTTGGTCGTACAACCCCTCTCTTGTTTTTAGTCAAAGTGATGGCCGTCCATGCGACCCCGAAGATGGGCTAGCTCGCCAATAATCACGCAAGTAGCTAGTCCTCGAAGACAACCACTCCATGCGTGTGACCCAAACATATGTATGGAGAGGTGTGTTTTTTAGTAACAATGGAACAACTTTGATGTGGCACCGTGATTTTGAACAAGAAATCCCCACACTGAGTGAGGGTTAGGTTGACGATGCATATGTATGTTACACCACACTTCAAGCCAACGACGGGGATTCATGCATGCATGCGTGCATAGTATATGCGCTCAAACTTAATTAGGCCTGAATCTCACCATGACCTATACTACGATAACACGAACCAAATGAATAATCCGCCATGGTAACCTATCTTGTTGTTGGTCAAGGTGATCACGGATGTCCATGCGGGCCCACGAATATATAGGCTTGTCGCCGATAACCACGCGAGGGAGTGTACCGTTCGAAGGCAACCACTACATGCATATGTATGGAGGTGATGCGTGCATGCATGTTTGAATACCATTTCACAACATTGATGTGGCACGTGCATCAAAAGTCGTACACTAGCTCCCCACACAGAGTGAGATTGGTTCATGACGTGTCGTTGTACTTGCCACTTCGACTCGATGGGAGGGATTCATGCGTACACATGCATGTGTGTGTGCTCAAACTGTATCATGCGTGTCATCCCAGAGCATGACCTATATATATACCATATTACAAGCAAAAAAATAACCCCCTCCTAAGTCAAATTAACCTCTCTTGTGTTGTCAGGCAAAAAGTAGTGATGGACCAAGCGGGCCCACAGATGGAAAGCACCGATATCGCTTATAACCTCTTAAGTGGGTGCGAGAGGACAACCAAAATTTATTTGAAGTTCATGAAACTTATCGTGTTTTAAATTCTAGTACATCCAAAACTTATTTGAAGTTCATGAAACTTATCGTGTTGTCGTATGGACACCAATACAAAGCGGCATTGTACTTTTTTCTCAAATTTGAGACCAGTTTTGATGTAATCTTTATGTAATTACAAATGGGAGATTATTAATAATTGGGAACCAATATCCCGAACGGATTATTTACTCGAACCGTGAGCGTTAGACCAACAATGGATACCCGCCATGCTTCGGTTAAGCAATAAAGTGGCAGCATTATCATCCAAATAGAAAAACAATATACATGCCCCCGCACGACCCGTGTGCCGTGCGAGCAGGCGTGAGTTGACGGGACGCATGCGAGCAGTCCACCGCGCAGGCAGACTGGGAGGCGTGCGTGCAGGTGTGTGAATTGACGGAGGCGCGCTCGCTGGGCAGTGTCATCAGGAGGCGTGCGAGTTGCTGTGTGAAACTTTGGCAGGCATGCCAGCAGTCCGGTGCATAGGCTCACCGAGAGGCGAGCCATCGGTTGACCGTCGCCCGCCTCTCTCCCACAACTCCCACTACTCCATATTAATGGTGCGCCCGAGTGGATGCACCCCCCATCCTCGCCACACACACAATCCTCTCTCTCCGCTTGCATCCTCGACGCCACTCTCAGTTCTCAAAGCCGTCAGTGTATGAGGATGCCGCCGAAGCGCCCCATCGGAGGTAGTGGCGACGCCCGGGCTGCTAAAGCACCGGAGCACGGCGTGGAGATGGAGACAGAGGTTGTCGTCACCGCCGGTGAGTTATTGCTGCACCCTGACGTCGTCGACAGCATCGAGCTCCCACAGCCGGAGTCTGAGTTCCACACCGACTCTGGCGATGACCCCCGCGATGACTCGGACGACCACTCCGACGATGAGTCCGACGATGACGGACATGTGGTTAGTCATCTATACCCATTTATGTGTCAAATAGATCATAGGGTTTCTCGGGTTACTCCTGCCTCCCCCTTTTTGGAATACAAATCCTATGGTTATGTCCTCCCAATCCATGAAATCTGAGTAAGTTTCGTTAGATCCGTGTAGTGTATTGATTTTTTGAATGGTACAAGTGATATGTGATTAGTTGTTTCATGTGTGCAAATGATTTCTGCTAGTAATCCGACTAGCGTTAGTGTTCGTGCTAATAATTCCTAGCCAGGACTTGACAATTGATTTTGAATGACCTACATATGTTTGTGCCATTATTTTCTTCAAGATTGGTTTGTACATAGATGACTGTGCTTAAAAATCAAACCATAATCTCTGGATATGTATAAATAAATAGCCATAAATTCCTAATCCCACTTCACGGCATGTAATCATTGATTTGATGCCAAATTTGTTTTACTATTTGTATAGGTGATGTCTGACGATGTGGAGAGCGAGGATGAAGATGGCTTGAGGAGGTGGAAGAGACAAATCCGGAGGGAGCTTTACGCGGGAATGCATAACAGTCGTATTATGACCTGGAACGGCGGCTATCGATGCCCATTTTGCAACCAGAAGCTTCATGATGCATATCTAAGTGTTCTGGCGCATGCAAGAGGACGGGCCGTTGGCTCCTTCAAGCAGAAGTATTCTCGCAGGGTCGTGCACGGCGCGTACGCCAAGTAAATGGAGAAGCTTCAGGATCGTGCCGGCATGTGAGATGAGATGTGGGATCAAACTATGTACGCTTGAGTATATGCTTAATGATGGTTGAACTATGCTTGTGTACACGTACGCTTATTATCTATGTCTGAGTATGTTTAATCTATGTTTACTTATGTCTAACCGTGGGATATGGATGCAATCAGTTCAGTTGATGGAATCTACCTCCGTCTTGGTTTATTGGTCCCCTTTGTAATTTGTGTTAAATTTTGATGAAAGGTTTAACTGACAAAATGTTAGTGCAGGTCAGCAAAAATTATATGTTGGATGGGTATTTGAGCATAGTGTTCAATGATATAAATTTTGGTGACATGCATAAACATTTCTTCATTAAATATATGGTCAAAATTTGGTAAAAATTACAAAGGGGACCAATAAACCAGGATGGAGGTAGTACGTCAATCACACACGGTTCCCAAAACTGGAACCATGTGCAATGACTTTCATTTTGCCTGTTGCGTCAATCACACACGGTTGGCTCTAGCAAACCGTCGCCTCCAAAATTCTTTGTGGGACAGAAAACCCTCACCACCTAATTCAAAAAAGAAAAAAGAAAACCCTCACCATCCCCACGTCACAAAAACCCTCACCCCGCCCGCCACCCCCCTCCGGTCCCCATTCACACCTACACAAGCTCCTTCGCGTCTATTCATGGCACCGCCTATCGCGGCGGTAAACACTTAGCTCGACGCCTGCCACCGCCGTCAGGCTGCCAGCAAAGCCCACCACATTTCGCCACTTCCGCTTGCCGCTGCCTATCGCCATCGACTTTCTCGACGCTGCTCGCGGTCGACCCAGCTTCGCTCGGTTGGGGAATCTACCGTATTGAGGGTTCTTTCTCATGGACAACAAGGTAACTAATTTAATGAGATATTATCTCATCTCTTATCCCACTTCATCTGCCTCCTTTAATCACCCGGCCGAAATCGCCGTGAATTCATTTTTATTCGACCTGATTTGAGGGTTTTCTTCCGTTCATAGAGTGTACAGTGCACAGACACATCAGGACCTTGCGGCCTCCGCCAAACATTCCATCTCACCGTACCAGATGACTTGAGGATGCGCGCGGGATGTTCAATCTCACCCTAAATCGACTGGCATGGCCTACTTTCCTGAACATATTCTAAATATTACTACATTTGGATAAAACGTGCCACATGCACCATATACGTCAAAGGGGATTTTCCCCCTCTACTTTCTATATTAGGCAAATTAATGATGTATTTTTCTTTCAAGTACTCTCATATTTCCATGACATCATGTTTACCCTATCTGTTTAATAATAAAAAAATTTCCTTCGATCTGCTTAATTATAAATTTGCATGTTACCATATTTTCTTTAACAATCCTACCATTTTCTGTAGCACGTCCCTTGCTATGCAACAGAATCTCTAGTGCACAATCTTTCCCTTTACATAAATCAAGACTGCAGTGATGTCATACCGCACACAAACCATGGATTTACAATCGTTGCTACTGTAAGACTTGATGAATGTGGTGACCCCTATTTTGGCACTGGCTTTTGGAGAGAAATTGCTAAGTTTTATGAACTGCAAGCTGGCACTAGACTTGCACTGCACATAAAAGGGCCTAGTCATGAGATATATGGTAACTTCCCCGACGATATCATCCGTCCAGACTTTGTTCGAAGTAAGTTTTCTTTTCTACTATCTGCATGTTGACTTACCCAGCAATATCAAATGAATTGTGTAGTATTTAAGCAACCAACTGTTATTCCCTTTTCTTACTATATTCCTACCTAATAACTTCTAGTTACCAATACACTTTTCTATTGCCCTGTTTTAACTAAATATTCCCTGTACTCCCATTTCTATCAGAAAGTGCCGCTGACAAGGAGACTCTGGAGGTGGAGAACGGGTTGCCAACAAGCAAGAGGCAGGGTGAGCTAGAACCGCAAGCGACTCTAGCAGGCCTAGACTTCATCAGCAGCCTCCCCAATGATATGTTGATAGTCATCATCTCCCTCCTCCCAATCAAATATGGGGCGCGGACAACCATCCTTTCCTGGCAGTGGCACTCCCTATGGAAGTCTAGCCCTCTCGACCTCATCGACACCCACGAGCTCTGCCATGGCTATCGCAAAAGCTTGGATGCGTTCTCCAAGATCCTCGGCAGTCACCTTGGCCCAACCAGAGGCCTTAGAATGGGCAAGTTCCGTTCCAACAGCAAGGACTGAGATATGCTTGACGACTGGTTCCGATCCCCCGCCCTAGATCAGCTCGAGGAGCTCACTTTTGATGATGGGCATATGCGGTCTCTGCCAACATCCGCACTCCACATCGCGCCCACGCTGTGCGTCGCCAAGTTCAGGAACTGCCATTCCTCCCCCCTTAATGACGCGCCCGCTCTTATTCTACCATGAATGAAGCACCTCGAACTCGTCACCGTCTGCCTCTCAAACGGTGACATGGAGCGCCTGCTCCGTGGCTGTATTGCACTCGAGTACCTTCATCTTCGGGCGATCAATGGGTTGAGTACCTTCCACATCACCTCCATTACTCTCCGGACTATTTATGTGTGTTGGTGGTGCGGCAGGAAGACATCACAAGATGTGTACCACGGTATGGTCATTGAGGACACACCTGCACTTGAGAGATTACTTGTAGTTGATCAAGAAGGTCCAACAAGAATCAATGTCATTTCTGCGCCGAAATTGATAGTGGTGGGCTACTCGCTTGACAAATACTCTGAACTTGTTATTGGATCCACACCCGTTCAGGTACAACAGCCGCCTTCTACTTCTCCTTCTACAAATTAACATCATTTCTAATTTTGAAGATGTTTGTTCGTCAGTCATTCAGAAAATGATTCCGACAAGCTTGACCCCGAAACTGCGCACAGTGAAGGTCTTGGCACTAGAATCTATTAGCCCCAACCTGGAGCAAGTGATCAGTTTCCTGAGATGCTTTCCGTGCCTGGAGAAGCTATATATCGAGGTGATGTTCCTTTCTTGTTAAATATTAACCATAAGGGAGTTCAATTTCTGACACCTTTTTCCAAGTTTACAATGACAATGTACTATGATTTTTGAAGGATTCTTTTGGAGGATTTCAGTACATACATGTTCCCCCCATATTGGTTGCTTGATCCATATGGTTACAATCAATAAGCATTTCGCCTTTGGATTCATCTGTACTAGTTTTCTTAGGGAACTTTTCATCCACTCCAACCTCTTGTGAAGAAGGCTACATTTTTCTAGAATGTAATCAAATGCCCATGTTAATCATGTCAGATTGAAGATGGCATGTTAGTGCATTTTACAAATCCTACAAACCAAATAGGCCTGTAGTAATGTTCAAAACTGCATGTAGGCACTAACACGTTTTCTTCTTTTGCAGATAAGATTAGGCCCAGTGGTGGATAATGTGATACTCCCTCCGTCCGAAAATACTTGTCATCAAAATGGACAAAAAGGCATGTATCTAGAACTAAAATACATCTAGACACATCCACTTTTATTCATTTTAATGACAAGTATTTCCGGACGGAGGGAGTACAATATAACAATCACGTCGAATGCCTAGATCTGCATCTCTCAGAAATTACTTTGAACTCTTACCGAGGGACCTTACCTGAGATTATATTCGCCAGGTTCTTTGTTCTCAGAGCAAGGGTGCTGAAGGAAATGAGGTTTGCCCAACATTTATTTCGCAAAAATGAATGGTTTGTTGATCACCTCCGGCGCCTGCGGTAGAATGGAATAGGCTCCAAAAATGCTGAATTTCATTTTGGAACTTCAGATGACAGAGTAATCGGAAGTCATCATGTCAACCCCATACATGACTTCTTAGTGGCTGACCCCTTTGCAAAAATTGTGAGGTTTTGAAACCAGACTTCACGTCGTAATATTAGTTTTAACCTCTCTGATATGCATGTTCAGCGGATCAGCACGAGCGTTTGCAGCTAATGAGTTGAATTTCATTTCTAATATCAGTTTGAACCTTGTAATCTTCGAATTTGAGCCATATAACTCTGGAATTTGAACCTTGTAATATTTTGAGCTTTTATGGTACAATCGTTGAAATGGCATCGTATGAGACTTGTATATTGGTAGCACTATTTTGACCTTAATATGCAATGGTCTTAGATTTTATTAACCATTCTCGAATCTGTTCACCTTGTCGATCTCACAGCACACGATCTGTATAGCTAACTCGGCTGCGATCTTCGACATTATTGCACACAGTTGGTTTCTTCCACCGTGTGCCATGTAGAGTGTAGAATTAATTATCGCACTCGAGTGTCCATCATCACCCTTCTGTGTAACTTTGAGCTCATCACCCACGGGTAAACTTATGACCGAAGTCATTCCACACACTTCGTTTTCACAAAGCTTTTTGCCAATAAACGCCCACAATGTGTCGAGCAGGATTTGTGCAGCTCTTGATCGCAAACGTTTTAGTTAGAACACCTATGTAAGTGGACGTTTAATTTCGTTATGCAACCATGTCCTTATAAGTGTGTGTGTATATATATATATGTTTTTGTTCTGTATGCAATCCCATAGCACAACACACACATCTTATTAGCAGCAATCGTCTTTGTTATTATCGGTCTTCGCACATATTTCTGATTACAGACCTGTTTGCCGCGTATCACACGCATCTTGTTATATTGAACCGTTTCTGTTCCCTTGTCTCATCTGAGTGAACCGCATGCCGTATATCGCACACAAGTTGATCTGGCTGACCGTTTCTTTTGTGTTGCCTAATCACAAACAGTTCATCCGAGTGAACCGTA
Source organism: Triticum aestivum (assembly GCF_018294505.1). Lineage (NCBI taxonomy): Eukaryota > Viridiplantae > Streptophyta > Magnoliopsida > Poales > Poaceae > Triticum > Triticum aestivum. Next base: position 353,275,641 of record NC_057802.1, on the reverse strand, counting down.
TGCTGTACATCGCACACACCTTCATCCAGTTGCCCATTTCTTTTGTTCCTCCTCATCGCAAACAGTTAATTGAACTGAACCGTATGCCCTGCATCGCACACGGAACTAAAATCTGAACCATGTTTGATGCATCCTCCATCTCAAACGATTTGCACCTTTTTGACGGGTTTTTCATCGCACACAGTTTCGTCGAAGGGTCTCTGATCGTAGTGTTGCGTTAGCAACATCCTGTAGTAGTGTAAGGCCGTCGCTGCGGAACGGACAGCTGTTGCATCGCTCTAGCCAGTTGCTATCCCCGAGGCAGATGTTGCTGCTGCCGCCTGAGAAGCTACAACAGTTGTTTGGGCTGCCTTGGCCACCCGGACGCAGATTGCGGTCGCCCTCACGAAGCTTGTTAGCACGCGCCTAGCGGCTGCGGCCGCGCTCTCGCCGGAGTGGGCCGCCGAAGTTTTCCTCACGACGCGGGTCCACGTCCCCACCTTTCACCGGTGATGATTGAACAATGAAATGATATTTGGGGAGTGAGCTAGTGTGCTTGACACGCCGGCTGTGGACTATAGCCGTCACACCTTCTCGCATAAGCCATATGCGTACTATACTCCGACGGTGCTCCAAGATATTTTATGCTGCATCTCACACGGTTGGTGATAATAAACTGTGTGCGATCTACTTGATTTTTCGTCTTGATTTGTATTACATAATGGGGTCACAACTGCAAAGGATGGTGTTTGAATTGCTAAAACTTTTATCTGCGGTGACCATGCAACTATAGGTGTGTCGTCAAAAAATTGGAATTATTTAGGGTTCGTTTGGACGTTTTTATACATCAACTTGGTTTTGTAGGCATTTCAGGTGCATAATTCAAATTTGAACTACACCCACATGCTCCAGTGCATATAACTGGGTTGAAGAATCAAATATGTGTCCTTGGTTGCATGCTTAGGTCCCATGCAAGAAATGGGATTGAATGTCAAACACCCTACCACCGTCACTCGCCCGCAAACATTGAGATACCTGGTTTTTAAATTCTAGTAAATCCAAAACTTGTCTGAAATTCATGAAACTTGGCATGCTATCATGCAACGGCATCAACATGATGTGATATTTTTTTGTCCCATTTGGGGCAGGTTTGGGTATAAGCTTCACACAAACCAGAGCTTCTCACAACAAGCGTGATGGTTTCGGTAGGGAACGTGCCACCTTTGGGGACGAAATGATATCCGTTGCCTCTTATTGCTTTCAAAAAATTTCTAGTGTCAACATAGAACAACAGGAGTGTTGTGTTAAATTTTGGAATTTTTCGGGGTTCGTTTGGACATTTGTATACATTAACTAGGTTTTCTAGGCATTTTATGTGCATAATTCAAATTTGAACTACATGCACATGCTCCAGTGCATATAAATTGGTTGAAAAATCAAATCTGTGTACTTGGTTGCATGCTTCGGTCCCATGCAAGAAATAGGAATGAATGTCAAACACCCTGCCACCGTCACTGGGCCGCAAACATTGAGATACCTGGTTTTTAAATTCTAGTAAATCCAAAACTCGTCTGAAATTCATGAAACTTGGCATGCTATCATGGAGCGGCATCAGCATGCTGTGGTAAAAAATTGTCCCATTTGGGGCAGGTTTGGGTAAGCTTCTCGCAAACCAGAGCTTCTCACAACAAATGTGATGGTTTCGGTAGGGAATGTGCCACCTTTGGGGACGAAATGATATCCGTCACCTCTTATTGCTTTCAATTTTTTTCTAGTGTCAACATAGAACAACAGGAGTGTTGTGTTAAATTTTGGAATTTTTCGGGGTTTATTTGGACATTTTTATACATTAACCGGGTTTTCTAGGCATTTTATGTGCATAATTCAAATTTGAACTACATGCACATGCTCCGGTGCATATAAATTGGTTGAAAAATCAAATATGTGTCCTTGGTTTGCATGCTTAGGTCCCATGCAAGAAATGGGAATGAATGTCAAACACCCTGCCACCGTGACTGGGCCGCAAACATTGAGATACATGGTTTTTAAATTCTAGTAAATCCAAAATTCGTCTGAAATTCATGAAACTTGGCATGCTATCATGGAGATGCATCAACATGCCGCGGTAAAAATGTGTCCCAGTTGGGCAGGTTTGGGTACAAGCTTCTCACAACAAGCGTGATGGTTTCGGTAGGGAACGTGCCACCTTTGGGGACGAAACGATATCCGTTGCCTTTTATTGCTTTCAAAAATTTTCTAGTGTCAACAGAGAACAACAGGAGTGTTGTGTTAAATTTTGGAATTTTCCACGGTTCGTTTGGACATTTTTATACATTAACCGGGTTTTCTAGGCATTTTATGTGCATAATTCAAATTTGAACTACATGCACATGCTCCAGTGCATATAAATTGGTTGAAAAATCAAATCTGTGTCCTTGGTTGCATGCTTAGGTCCCATGCAAGAAATGGGAATGAATTTCAAACACCAGGGCACTGTTGATTGCCGGCAAAAACTGAGATACTTTGTTTTTAAATTCTAGTAAATCCAAAACTCGTCTGAAATTCATGAAACTTGGCATGCTATCATGGAATGGCACCCGACATGCTGTGGTATTTTTCATTTCCATTTTGAGAGGAGGCGCACTCGAATAACAGCCAACAAAGGCATTTTGAAACAAATAGTTGCCACTGTAACATCTCAAACGTTTTGTATAATTTAAATTGTGTGCGTTCTGGTAACCATTCACGTGACGCCACGCCTCACTCTTTCAATGGCTAGGAGGTGTTGTGCGGACAGGTGCTTGAGTGCTTGACTAAATGGGGGGCGTGCGAGCTGTACTCCAATGCGGAGGCTCACCGGGAAGCGTGCGAGCTGTACGCCGCGCAGGCTCACCGGGAAGCGAGCCCTTTGACTTCAATGGCCGCCCGCCTTGCTCGCATCCTCTCCATTAATGGCGCCCAAGGCGCAGTTTAATACGGTTCTTAAATATAATACACTCATCGCAAACGTTTTAGTTAGAACACCCGCATGCAAACCGACAACTTCCCGAGGAAGCCAAGGAAAAATGTGTCGAGCAGGATTTGTGCAGCTCTTGATCGCAAATGTTTTAGTTAGAACACCTATGTAAGTGGATGTTTAATTTGGTTATGCAACCATGTCCTTATAAGTGTGTGTGTGTGTGTATATATATAAAAGTATATGTTGTTGTTCTGTATGCAATCCCATCGCACAACACACACGTCTTATTAGCAGCAATCGTCTTTGTTATTATCGGTCTTCGCACACATTTCTGATTACAGACCTGTTTGCCGCGTATCACACGCATCTTGTTATATTGAACGGTTTCTGTTTGCTTGTCTCAACACAGACAAATCATCCGAGTGAACCGCATGCCGTATATCGCACACACGTTGATATGGCTGACCGTTTCTTTTGTGTTGCCTAATCACAAACAGTTCATCCGAGTGAACCGTATGATGTACATTGCACACACCTTCATCCGGCTTCCCATTTCTTTTGTTCCTCCTCATCGCAAATAGTTAATTGAACTGAACCGTATGCCCTGCATCGCACATGCAACTAAAATCTGAACCGTGTTTGATGCATCCTCCATTGCAAATGATTTGCACCTTTTTGACGGGTTTTTTACACCACCGTTTGCGATTATTGCATCACACACAGTTTCGTCAAAGGGTCTCTGATCGTAGTGTCGCGTTAGCAGCATCCTGCAGTAGTGTAAGTATTAATGTACTTCCTAGATATCACTGCCTACTATTTTACTTCTTGCATGCAATATTTATGATAATGGTGTTGTTCAGGGCCACCTGTTGGTTCCATCAGACTGGTTCATGGTCTCATTGCTTAATTACACATCAGTAAACTAGCATGTGGTTCTGCTACTTTTTGTTTGTTTTACCCTACATTTTCTAATGCTAGCTATTACATCAATGCTCCGAGCCTCTGTTTATTACTTTTTTTGTGTGTTCTTGATCTTCCCAAGTTGCATGACTAATTTTATGCTTCTATTAATTATGGAGCTGCCAACCCCATCAAGCAAAATATTTGTTCCTTTGGGGCTGGCACCTCGAACAAGCATAAAAATAGAGTGAAGCACATATATTTTCGTGTAAGCACACACCCTTCTTTCATTAGTTTAGATGAACCATTAATGATCAATTCGAACCAGTGCATGCGATTAAAATTAATTTTACCTAAATAGAGGGTTCAGAATAAACTACAACAACTAGATTTGCAATCACGGGATGCTGACGATATCTTCAAAGAACATTGCAACAGCAGCGAGGCTTCACAGCAACATATGGTAAGCCAGTGTGTTTTAGTACATGCGAAATGTAATGCGTGTGGGATGATTTCTTGGCTTGTGCCCTCAACCTGTAATCCTACAGAATTACAAATAGTTTAGTTGTCTGGTTTTCTATATTGGTTGATTCGAATGCTTGTTTGTTACTTGTTAGGCTATACCTGAGTTGGCCAATATGTCAGCAGTGCCTGCCGTACCATCGTAAAAGAAATGCATGCCTAGTTCATTTGACTCCTTAACTTTTCCTATGAACTTCATCACAAGACTGTCTTCATAGTTTATATGAGGCCACACTATTAAGTGCTTTCTCAGATTATTTCAACTGCTTAGATGCCTTGGCAACTTAAATATAGTGGTGGTACACTCCCTTTCAACTAGGAATGTCAACGGGGTCCCGTTTAATCCCGATTAAAGTCCACTAGTGGTATTATAGTTCAAAAGAGTTTTTGTTTTTTGAGGAAAATGAACTAGGGAGCTAGCAAAAACTAACTAGATGGGACTGACGGATGCCGTTTATTTGCCACTTACATCCCTAGTTTCATCTTACCATTTTAATGTCTTTTCGGCTGATGCTGCTTCAAACCATTCAAATATAGCTTGCCATGCTCAACAATAATTTGTATGCCGTTTACCATGTAAGCTTACTGCCTGGATCATGCGGTAACTATCTCTTACTTATGTCCAGCGGAAAACCTTTCAGGATGCTGTTCACACTAGGACACAATGTACAACCACAGAATCTATTTGTGGAAGTAGTGCGCCATCCATGTTACCAGATGGTAGCTGTTCAGAGGCAACACCGCCAGAGAGCAGTCTGAGCACAGATATTATAGTTCTTGAGGCTCTACTAGAGGCAGAAAGAGATGGTGTGGCTGCCATGAATGAGGTAATCTTGATCTTGAGGCTAGAAATTATGCAATTAGCTGCACGCATTATGCAAGCAACCCAATAATTGGAGGAAGTAAGAATGTTGCATTTGAAGACGGAGGAGGTCCCGTTGCTTCTGCTATCTGAAGCCCAGGGTAATCCCAATTCTTCTTTAGATACCAGTTGAGATTGTCATTAGATTATTGTATTTGCATGTTGTGTCATGTCTCTGAATGGATTATGTTGTAAGACACCATATGTTGTCCATGTGTTGTAATGATCTGAATTTTTTAGGTGAGGTAATCCTTAGTACTTGTATGATTGACATAAGGTGAACCGTTTTTCGTGTGAGCATATTGTATTGGATGAAATAAGAGTTTGACTCAAAGTGTATCCAACCTACTGAATTCGAAGATCACGACATTTCTAAATCATAATCATATATAAAGGTGGAATAAATCTTTGTCGTGGTTTTGAAGAAATAAATAAAAAAATGTAGAATAATGTATGGATATTCATAATGGAATAGAAATTGGATTTGAATTTAGTTGCCAGGGCCCAGGGTTAACGTGAATGCTAATTCTCCTAAATTTTGAACGAAGTGGCAAAACACCCACTATCATTTGTCGGCTGGTCGAAGCAAGTGTATGCGAGATGGAAATTACTATCTACCCCTAACACTTCACATCCTAATCGACCCGATTTCCACTGCTGTCGATAGGGGTAGACTAGTAACTTCAATCAGACGTGACACGACCGCCTCTGAGCCCATTCAGACACGGTGGGCGCCAAACATGAGCGGCAAAACACATTTTATTCAAGCTCGTCCGAAAGACATGTGTCTCTCCCTCCATTTCCCATTCATACACGGTGGGTGGCAAAACAAACTCTCATCGTCCGAAATCGATGTAGGCAAATATTTTAAATAGGGGCAGATGTGTAACTTCCCACAGATGTGACACAACCGCCCTACCTGTCAGCCCCGTTCATACACCGTGGGCGCCAACCGTGGGCGGCAAAACACCCTCTCCTTGCCCGAAATCGCTACCGAAAAATATTGGGGAGATGCGAGATTACCGTCCTATCCCCAACCGATGTGATGTCTGAAATTTTAAACAGTGGATAAGCTCGTAACTTTCCCACATTTCAGACAAGCGCATCCCAAAGTTTTAGATCCCCCTCCCCCTCCATTTCCCCATTCATACACCGTCGGCGCCACAACAACCTCCCCACTACGGCCAACCTCCTCCGTCCGCCACCCCATCCTCCACCTTGCTGGAGCCGCTACCTCTACCCCGTCGTCCACTGCAAGATATGGACGTCTCTCATCCACGGCGCTGGACCAGGATCCTTCCATCATGTCCTCTCGCTTCATCGGTGCCGTCGTCCACCTTGCCATTGCCGCTCCTACGACTGCCTCATCCACGGCAACATGACTTATCCCCCGACCCGGTCGTCTGCCGTCTAAAGTCTTCTTCCGTGTCGCCGACATCCATCGCACTCGCAACACCCTCAATGTATCAGCAGGGGCCTACACGGCGTCGCAAGAGAGGTGGTACTCTTTCATATCTGCTTAAGTTAGTGATCTCACCCGAAAAATATATCGTAACTTGTTTACTGTACTTTTCTTGTCTGTACCAAATCGTAGTGGCTAGTTGAAAGAAAACATTAGTTACGAAGTAGCCTTTGTCCGGTTTGCACCTTCAGATTCGCCATGGCACGATCATTATACTCGTAAAGCTTATGGTTTTCCCCCTTCATATTCACTACCATCATCGTAGGTGCTTCATGTCGTGCTAGCACTGCTCCTCAAGACCTCAACCCATCAAGCGAAACAACATGCCACTCATAATTCGAAAGCTTAGTTGTTGAAATACGAATCTGATATGATGCTCATATTACTAAAACAGAGCACGTTTAATTGGTCACCTAATGTTCCTATATTCGTTTCGAAAAGCATGTGTGTCACACACTGGTCCAGCTAGTTCCACTTTCCTGATTTTACACTTGATGCTTAGGGTTTCCCCCTTTTATGTACTCTACTATGATCTGTGTAGGTGTTTCTATCATACTAGCAGTACTCCACCCTTCAAGCCAAACAACACATCACTCATAATTCCAAAGCTTAGTTGTTCAAATATGGTTGTGATATGATACTAATAATATTAGTTAACAGACACATTTAATTGGTTAGCTAAAGGTCCCACTTGAGTTTCCAAATGCATGTCGCGACATATAGAGAGACAGCAGAATTCCATTTCTTTATCACTTGTTGACTGTACTTTCTTGTCCATACCAAATCTTAGTTGTTATTTCAAAGCAAACATATGTTGCTAACTACCCTTTGCGCGGTTTGCAGCTTCAAATCTGCCATCCCACAACCACGGTCAACACTATACTCATCAGGCTTACGGTTTCCCCATTTTATGATGACCACGATCAACCTACGTGGTTCGTGTCGTAATAACACTGCTCCACCCATCGAGCTAAACAAGCTTAGTTGTACAAATTCAAATATGATATTATGCTGATATTAGTAAAACAGAGACATGTTTAATTGGTCAGCTAAATGTTCCTACTTCAGTTTCTAAATGCATGTGAGACACATTTGGAGAGACCGGAAGGAATAGTATTTGTCTGTGTGCTCTGGTTCATCATGGGTGGGCAACAGACATTGTATAGAAAGACTTGTAATATCTTCAATCTGCTTGCTCTTCTGCTCTTCTTTAACATGATCCTCTTCTCTTCTTTAATAAGTATGTTCCTTGTTGGGAAGAGTAGCAGAGACATTTGCGGTCAACTGGTCAGGTCGAGTTGTTCTCCCTTAGTATATTTTGAAGTTGTCAGGTCAGGTCGACTTGTTCTTCTTTACTATATGCTGAAGCTGTCATCTGCGAAGTATCATCACTTCTCGAGCTCTCATATTTTGAGTAGCAGGCCACATTATATTAATGCACACACCAAATTACAACATACTTGGCATCTCTTAGAAGAATTGTAGAGATAGCACAAAGGGGTTTACAGGGAGGCAGTATTGGATTAGAATCACTTCTGCATTACAAAGATAATCTCACTTGTTTTTATGTTTTCATGCATGTCAAGTATTGAACATGATCAAAATGAATATGAGAATGGGCGCATGAGAGGAATATTGCGGAACTATCCACTGGCTAACAAACTTGGCATGGTGGAGGATGGCCTATCTTATTCACCCATCAAGGTGCTTGCTCTAACTTGGCAAGGTTGTATTGGTCGCACATATTTTGCATATGACCTCTTGCATTACTTCTACTTTGTTACACCACCATCTGCTTAGTTTAAGCATCATATATGAGTATATGCCATACCTATCCGTTTTCTGTACCTATTCCATGCGTCATCATACTATGTTTTTCTAGTCAAATGTTGTTCTTTCGTAATTGATGTCTAAAAGGAAGAGGGTGAGTGCAGATCCTCAAGGAGTACAAACAAGTTATTTGAAAAGGTAGTGATACATCTTGAATCAGATAGATGAGCAGCCACAGAAAACACAGGCCCAACTGTACCACACTTTACCCCTACTCCCTGGCCAAACCCCTATTAGAACTGCAGAGAGCCTAGCATCAGGTACTGTCTATGATATCAATTCAAAATTTGAACTCCTAAATTTCTGCATGTGCCTTACCTTCTCTCTTGTATGAAAACTAATTTCAGAGGAATCTCCTTTCTCAAAGAATCATAGGATCTCACAACATTACTGGGCATTGCATTACTCTCGTCAGTACCTCTTGCCCTTTGTTAGCATACTTACACTCATTGCTATTTGATTATGTAGCATCACTGTAAATGTTCGCTTCTTTATCCTCCCTTTGCTCGAAATTATAAGATCTATATTTACTCTTAGATAAATGTAGAACTAACACAATGGTTATGAAGTTTTGGATTGCTCATGTAAGTACCTGTAGTCATGTACTCCCTCTGTATCGAATTAATTGTTGATCAATTGGATGTAGTTAGAACTTAATAGTGCTAGATACATCCATTTGAGCGACAAGTAATAACGGACGATGGTGGTATTACTGTACTTGCATTGCGAGATAGTTGATTGTCTAGCATTACTCTGCATCCTATCTGCCCTGCCCTCCACTTTCCCCAAATTATCATATCTACATTTACTCTTACCAAAATGTTGAATAAAGCCAATGCCACTGGACACGTTGATGTCTGCAATCCTCTTGTTAGTACCTTTTGCCTTGTAACGTTGTACTTAATTAATTGCTATTTGATTATGTATCATCACTCTACACCTGAGCTTCATTATCCTCTATTTATTCCAATATTATTTGATCTATATTTACTCTTTGCAAAATGTAGAATAATGACAACTCTTATAAAGAAGTTTCTTTGGGGAATTTATTGAATTATCCTTCCATCGACATGGAGAAGGGCTTTGTCCAGCCCGTGTTAACATGTAATGTAAGTTCACCCGTCTCAAGCCTTCAAACTTTGTTCTAGTATAGATTTGGATAGGCATCATTTCCTCCACTGCTATTTACTTTGGTGTTTACATCTGACTGGATGTTTGCAACAACTACCAGTTTTAAATTGTAGTTGTAAAAACATGTTACTTATGCAGAACAGATCCATTTTTTTGCTTATATAATTGTGAAACCTGTTACGTGTCTTCTTGTTTCTCTTTCGGAGTCGTATCTCTTATGCCAGGCAGAAATTTAGGGAAGATAGTGAGCCAAACCATCTTGAAGAGAGCGAGATCACACCAAGGTCCTGTCTTGATGAAGACAGTGAGTTGAAGCTACTCACCAGCAGCTGTGAGACAACCTGTGTGCAGTCGCTGCCTCAATCATTTCAACTTCTTCAGTATCAACTTAAAGTGGAAAGGCTTGCTTCAGGTCAGCTCTGACTTGATGTTAATGATGCAATGAAGATCTCATAGGACCGCCTTGCGGGCTTTGGTGCTATACAGCTAGGGATAGAGCATCCATCGTTGGCACAACTGAGGTCTCATCAGCTTGTTCGGCTGCTTGCGGTGCCCGTCCCGGCCAGGCCTAATGCCTTCTAAAGTGCTCTCAGTTTTGTATATTCTTTTTTCAACGCGTTTATATGCACTGGTGGCGACCTTTGATGCCCAGTGTATGTAATCCACGGTCACGTTGCGCTTTATTATCACCGGTGGCGAACTTTGATTCCCAGTGGATATAATATGTTGTAATTTCTTTATTGTATAGTCTAGGTTTATTCTTGGTCGGTATGCTGTAATTTAGGCCAAAAGGTTCAATGGATCTCAATGTTGTCGGTCTTCAGGCCGGCCCGTTACTCATATGGGCCAAAACGTTGGCCTATAATCATCTTGGGCCATTAGCAGGTCTAAACGTATAGTAGTTTTCCGCCTTTAACACGCCGAGTAAAGTTCTGGCCAGCTGGGCCAGAGAATACCATGGGCTTTTAACAGGCTAAAAACTAGATTGGGCTAGCATTGAGCCGAAAAATTCACGGGCCAATACAGGCCGAAACTGCCTAAGGCCCATGTTTGGCCCAAATAGGATGAGCCATTAACAGGACAAAATATATCTCGGGCCCTGTTTGGCCCAATAAAATTATGGGCTTTAAGAAGGCCGGTATCAACGCGGGCCATAGGCCCAACAGTGACGGGCCATTATCAGATGGGTTGTAAGCAGGCCGGATTCAACGCGGGCTGTAATTAGGCCCAACTGTTACACGGGCCATTAACATGCCGATAGGCCAGTTGGGCTGAAATTTATCCACGAAGACTACGGGTCGTTAAGCGGCCTAAAGTTACTTCGGACAAGAAATAGCCCGGTTTCTGCATGGGTCATTAAATGGCCTAAAGTAAAAGCGGGCCGACAACGTCCCAGATGCACCACGGGCCGCTAACAAGTCGAAACTATTATCGGGTCGAACTGGTACACAGGCATTTAACACGCTGAAATACAAACCTGGCTTAGAATGGGCCCAAAAGAATAGTGGTCTGTTAACGGGCCTGATCCGATATGGGCCGTAATTTGGCCCAAAATACGGCAGGCTGTGAACGGGCCTGATCTGATATGGGCCTCAATTTGACCCAAAACATTGTAGGCTACTAACGGGCCAGCCCACTGATACGTCTCCAACGTATCTATAGTTTATGAAGTATTCATGCCGTTATATTTATCATTCTTGGATGCTTTACAATCATTTTATAGAAACTTTATATTGTTTTTGGGACTAACCTATTAACACAGTGCCTAGTGCCAGTTGCTGTTTTTTGCTTGTTTTTTACATCGCAGGAAATCAATATCAAACGGAGTCCAAACACCGCACAACTTTTTGTGGATTTTTTATGGACTAGAAGACATCCATTGGGACAGAGCAGCACCTGGGGGTACCCCGAGGGGGGCACAACCCACCAGGCCCCCAGGCGCGCCCAGGTGGGTTGTGCCCACCTCGGTGGCCTCCCGCACCCCCTGTTTGCCCTATAAAATCCCAAATATTCCAAAAACCCTCGGGGTTAACCTAGATCAGAAGTTCCGCCACCGCAAGGCTCTGTAGCCACCGAAAACCAACCTAGACCCGTTCTGGCACCCTGCCGGAGGGGGGAATCATCACCGATGGCCATCTTCATCATCCCGGCGGCCACCATGATGAGGGAGTAGTCCACCCTTGGGGCTGAGGGTTTGTACCAGTAGCTATGTGTTTACTCTCTATCTCTCTCGTGTTCTTGAGATGTCACGATCTTGATGTATCGCGGGCTTTGTTAATATAGTCAGATCATATGGTGTTTTCCCCTCTCTATCTTGTTGTGATGAATTGAGTTTTTCCCTTTGAGATTTCGTTGTTATTGGATTGAATACTTTTATGGATTTGAGAGCACTTGATATATATCTTGCATATGACTACTCATGGTGACAATGGGGTATCATATTGATTCACTTGATATGTGTTTTGGCATTCAACTTGCGGATTCCCGCAGTGACATTGGCATAGGGGTTGATGCACGTTCTCGTCTTTTGTTTGTCCGATAGAAATCTCGGGGCACTTTTTGAAGTTCTTTGTCTTGGATTGAGTATAATGAATCTGAAATTATTTGGTGTTATTTTAGTACGAACTCTTGGATAGATCGATCGGAAAGAATAGCTTTGAGGTGGTTTTGTACCCTACAAATGATTTCTTCTTGTGTTCTCCGCTAGATAGGAACTTTGGAGTGATTCTTCGTTGCACGTTGAGGGATGGTTATATGATCCAATTATATTAGCATTGTTGAGAGATTCCACTAGTGAAAGTACGGACCCTAGGCCTCATATTCAAGCATTGCAATACCATTTTTGTGCCCGTTTACTATTTGCTACCTTGCTGTTTTTATTTATTCAAATTATAAAAATATATTTCTACCATCAATATTACACTTTTATCACCATCTCTTCGCCGAACTAGTGCACCTATACAATTTGGCATTGTATTGGGTGTGTTGGGGACACAAGAGATTTCTTGTATTTGGTTGCAAGGTTGTTTGAGAGAGACCATCTTCATTCTACACCTCCCACGGATTGATAAACCTTAGGTCATCCACTTCAGGGAAAATTGCTACTGTCCAACAAAACTCTGCGCTTGGAGGCCCAACATGAGTCTACAAGAATAAAGTTGCGTAGTAGACATCAAGCTCTTTTCTGGCACCGTTGCCGGGGAGGCTAGGTAGGTGGCACTCACATCCCGTCAACGAAGCTCTTTTCTGGCACCGTTGTCGGGGAGGTGAGTGCATGAAGGTATATCTTTAGATCTTGCAATTGAATCTTTTAGTTTCTTGTTTTATCACTAGTTTGGTTTATAAGAGAAAACAAAAAAAATGGAATTGAGGTTGCATCATATTATTCATCTTTATAATGTATTTCGTGAAAATGATGGAAAGGAAAATTGTGCTCAATTGATAGAAGAAGAGTTCAATAGAATGTTTGGTATAAATGATGAGCATGATTGCAATGTTGTTAGTATGAATTTTTTGGATATCCATGATGCTAATGATATGCAAAGCCATAAGCTTGGGGATGCTATGTTTGGTGAAGATGATATTTTTAGTCCCCCAAGATTTGATGTGCAAATTTGTTATAATGATTGCATGCCTCCTATTTATGATGATTATAATCATGAAAGTGGATTTGGAGAGGTCATGACTTTATTTAGTGATGAATCCACCATTTTGCATGAGGCTTCAATTGACTATGATAACAAAGTTGGTATCTATGATGATTATGGTGATGACATGTATGCTATAAAGAATAATGATAATCATGAAACTTGTCATCACAATTTTAATTTTCACTCTCATGATAGTTATTTTGCTGATTTGCTGCCACTACTACTGATGAGAAGAAATTTTCTTATGTGGAGAGTAATAAGTTTTCTATGCTTTTGTGTCATAAAAAGAATGCTTTATGTGATGGTTGTATTGTTGAATTTCTTCACTAAAAATTATTATGAGGGAGGAACTTTTGCTTGTAGGAATTGCAATAATATCAAGTTTCGTCTCTATGTCACTATTGCAGGATGCTACTAACGCAACACTACGATCAGAGACCCTTTGATGAAATTGTGTGCGATGCAATAATCGCAAACGGTGGTGTAAGAAATCGTCAAAAAAGGTGCAAAACATTTGCAATGGGGGATGCATCAAACACGGTTCAAATTTTAGTTGCATGTGTGATGCAGGGCATACGATTCAGTTCAATTAACTGTTTTCGATGAGGAGGAACAAAAGAAACGGGCAGCCAGATGAAGGTGTGTGCGATATACAACATACGGTTCACTCGGATGAACTGTTTGTGATTAGGCAACACAAAAGAAACGGTCAGCCAGATCAAGGTGTGTGCGATATACGGCATGCGGTTCACTCGGATGATTTGTTTGCGTTGAGACAAAAGAAGATAAACGGTTCAACTTACCAAGATGTGTGTGATACGTGGCAAATAGGACTGTAATCGGAAAGTGTGCGAAGACCGATAACAACACAAACGATTGCTGCTAACAAGCCATGTGTGTTGTGAGCAAACGATTGGTGGTATGCAATTGTGAGTGATTGATGAAAACATCACCGACGGGTTCCATTGTTTAGTCCGTGTGCAGTGTGATTTTCTTTGTTCGCACAACATCTATGCTCTGTCTACAGAGCATCAACATATATAATTAAAAAGATAGCATTCCATAACCACATTAAGCATACAATTACACAAGTGGCTACACACATAACATTTCCACACACCAAAGTATAAACTAGGAGAAACGAGGATCTAATCATCTACTTATTGTTGCGACGACGCTTGCCATTGCTCTGCTTCCGGCTGGATCCCTGGCCGTTTTGGCGAAGGAGGCACTTCCTCATGTCAACGATCCGCCTGTACATGTCGTAGCTCATGTACGCCTCCTTGGCCGCGTACACGATGTGAGCTTTGTCGAGTTTCTCCATCCAGGCCAAGTGCCAGGCACACTTGTCCTTGTTGCACGAATCCTTCATGTCTCTGTAGTAGCGGTCGATGATGGCCTCGGCGAGGTGAACCAGTGAGTCCTTCTCATGCTCCTTGCTGCCCCAGATCTTGTATTGGCCCTAGATGTCGACAAGATTTTGGCAGGCGATGCCCGAATTCTCGAGCGCCTTTACATCGTTGGTGATGTCCACCGTAGTGAACATGTAGTGGGGGCTGTTGACAAACCTGGCGAAATGCTCGCAAGGCCTTGTGGCCAGGCAGTAGTGGTAGACGAGGACGTGGTGGCGCACGCACATTTGGGCGACGACGACCTTGGGACGAGACCCGGCATGAGCGTGGGTGTACTCGAGGTTGAACCCGACCACCTTGTACTTCTCCTCGGCAAGCAACAGCTCCATGATCTGGATGGAGTGCTCCACCCAGAACGGGTCGTTGGTGTACACCACCGAGAGGCCATGAACCTTCTATGGGTGTCCACCACGGCACACATGGTGAACTGCTGCTCGTCGTCGGCAGCCGCTCGGAGCGCCATTGGAGCCGCACAGGATACCCTCTATGAATTTGTCGTGGTGGGTGTGCTTCTTGCAATGGTGGGCCGCGATCGAAAGGTTGAAGAGACACAAGGGTAATGGACGCTGTAATAAATGGGGGCTGGCCGGCCTGTAATCGTCACGTCTTGTCACGGCGCTCATAGCAGAGGATTCCAGTGCACGCTTGACAACACCGCACCGCACGCGTTTCGTTTGACCACGTGTGGGCTCGAAGAGGCACCAAATGTATCGTTGGTGAGCCTGTTCCCGCGCTACTGCGCAGTTTACCGCGCAAGCTTCCCGCCCGACTAGTTTGGCCACGCGTCAGCTAGAAGAGGGACAAATCGTGGGTGTTTATTGGCAAAAATCTTTGTAAAAATGAAGTGTGTGGAATGACTTCAGTCATAAGTTTACCCGTGGGTGATGAGGTCAAAGTTACACAGAAGGGTGATGATGGACACTCGAGTGCGATAATTAATTCTGCGCTCTACAGGGCACACGATGGAAGAAACCAACTATGTGCAATAATGTCAAAGATCGCAGTCGAGTTAGCTATACAAATCATGTGCTGTGAGATCGACAAGGTAAACAGATTCGAGAATGGTTAATAAAATCTAAGACCAGTGCATATTAAGGTGAAAATAGAGCTACCGGTATATGAGTCTCATACGATGCCATTTCAATGATTGTACCACAAAAGCTCGAAATATTACAAGGTTCAAATTCCAGAGTTATATGGCTCAAATTCGAAGATTACAAGGTTCAAACTGATATTAGAAATGAAATTCAGCTCATCAGCTGCAAACGCTCACGCTGATCCGCTGAACATGGATATCAGAGAGGCTCAAACTAATATTACCACTTCTAAGTCTGGTTTCGAAACCTCACAATTTTTGCAAAGGGGTCAGCCGCTGAGAAGTCATGTATGGGGTTGACACGATGACTTTCGATTACTCTGTCATCTGAAGTTCCAAAATGAAATTCAGCAGTTTTGGAGCCTATTCCATTCTGCCACAGGTGCCGGCGCTATCAACAAACCATTCATTTTTGCAAAATAAATGTAGGGCAAACCTCATTTCCTTCAGCACCCTTGCTCTAAGAACAAAGGACCTGGCGAATATAATCTCCGGTAAGGTCCCTCGGTAGGATTTCAAAGTAATTTCTCAGAGATGCAGATCTAGGCATTCGACGTGATTGTTATATTGTATCACATTATCCACCACTGGGCCTAATCTTATCTGCAAAAGAAGAAAACCTGTTAATGCCTACAAGTAGTTTTAAACATTACTACAGGCCTATTTGGTTTGCAGGATTTGTAAAATGCACTAACATGCCATCTTCGATCTGACATGATTAACATGGGCATTTGATTACATTCGAGAAAAATGTAGCCTTCTTCACAAGAGGTTGGAGTGGATGAAAAGTTCCTTAAGAAAACTAGTACAGATGAATCCAAAGGAGAAATGCTTATTGATTGTAACCACATGGATCAAGCAACCAATATGGGGGGGAACATGTATGTACTGAAATCCTACAAAAGAATCGTTCAAAAATCGTAGTAGATTGTCATTGTAAACTTGGAAAAAGGTGTCACAAATTGAACTCTTTTACGATTAACATTTAATAGGAAAGGAACATCACCTCGATATATAGCTTCTCCAGGCACGGAAAGCATCTCAGGAAACTGACAGCTTGCTCCAGGTTGGGGCCAATAGATTCTAGTGCCAAGACCTTCACAGTGCGCAGTTTCGGGGTCAAGCTTGTCGGAATCATTTTCTGAATGATAGACGAACAAACATCTTCGAAATTAGAACTAATGTTAATTTGTAGAAGGAGAGATAGAAGGCGGTTGTTGTACCTGAACAGGTGTGGATCCAATAACAAGTTCGGAGTATTTGTCAGACGTGTAGCCCACCACTATCAATTTCGGCGCAGAAATGACATTGATTCTTGTTGGACCTTCTTGATCAACTACAAGTAATCTCTCAAGTGCAGGTGTGTCGTCAATGACCATACCGTGGTACACATCTTGTGATGTCTTCCTGCCGCACCAGGAACACACATAAATAGTCCGGAGAGTCATGGAGGTGATGTGGAAGGTACTCAACCATTGATCGCCTGAAGATGAATGTACTCGAGTGCAGTATAGCCACGGAGCAGGCCCTCCATGTTATCGTTTGAGAGGCAGACGGCGATGAGCTCGAGGTGCTTCAGTCGTGGTAGAATAAGAGCGGGCACATCATTAAAGGGGGGGAATGGCAGTTCCTGAACATGGCGACGTGCAGCGTGGGTGCGAGGCGGAGTGCGGACGTTGGCAGCGACCGCATATGCCCATCATCAAAAGTGAGCTCCTCCAGCTGATCTAGGGCGGGGGATCGAAACCAGTCATCAAGCTTGGCTCGGTCCTTCCGTTGGAATGGAACTTGCCCATTCTAAGGCCTCTGGTTGGGCCAAGGTGACTGCCGAGGATCTTGGAGAACGCATCCAAGATTTTGCGATAGCCATGGCAGAGCTCGTGGGTGTCGATGAGGTCGAGAGGGATGGAGTTCCATAGGGGGCGCCACCGCCGGGAAAGGACGGTTGTCCGCACCCCATATTTGATTGGGAGGGGGAGATGATGACTGTCAACATATCATCGAGGAGGCTGCTGACGAAGTCTAGGCCCGCTGGAGTCGCTTGCGGTTCTAGATCGCCCCGTCTCCGCTTGTTGGCAACCCCGTTCTCCACCTCCGGAGTCTCCTTGTCAGCGGCGCTTTCTGATAGAAATGGGAGTACAGGGAATATTTAGTTAAAACGGGGCAATAGAAAAGTGTATTGGTAACTAGAAGTTATTAGGTAGGAATATAGTAAGAAAAGGGAATAACAGTTGGTTGCTTAAATACTACACAATTCATTTGATATTGCTGGGTAAGTCAACATGCAGATAGTTGAAAAGAAAACTTACTTCGAACAAAGTCTGGACGGATGATATCGTCGGGGAAGTTACCACATATCTCATGACCAGGCCCTTTTATGTGGAGTGCAATTCTAGTGCCAGCTTTCAGTTCATAAAACTTAGAATTTTCTTTCCAAAAGCCAGTGCCAAAATAGGAGTCACCACGTTCATCAAGTCTTACAGTAGCAACGATTGTAAATCCATGGTTTGTGTGTAGTATGACATCCCTGCAGTCTTGATTTATGTAAAGGGAAAGATTGTGCACTACAGATTCTGTTGCATAGCAAGGGACGCGCTGCAGAAAATGGTAGGATTGTTAAACAAAATATGGTAACATGCAAATATGGGCCTAAATTGAAAGAACTATACAGCAGTCGAAATCGAAGGACAAAAATCTATAATTAAACAGATAGGGTAAACATGATGTCATGGAAATATGAGAGTAATCGAAAGAACAATACATCATTAATTTGCCTAATATAGAAAGAAGAGGGGGGGAAATCCCCATTGACGTATATGGTGCATGTGGCACCTTTTATCCAAATGTAGTAATATTTAGAATATGTTCTGGAAAGTAGGCCATGCCAGCCCATTTAGGGTGAGATTGAACATACCGCGGGAATCCTCAAGTCATCAGCTACGGTGAGATGGAATGTCTGGCGGAGGCCGCAAGGTCCTGATGTGTCTGCGCACTGTACACTCTATGAACGGAAGAAAACCCTCAAAATAGCTCGAATAAAAATGAATTCACGGCGATTTTGGCTTGGTGATTAAAGGAGGCAGATGAACTGGGATAAGAGATGAGATAATATCTCATTAAATTAGTTACCTTGTTGTCCATGAGAAAGAACCCTCAGTACGGCAGATTCCCCAACCGAGCGGAGCTGGGTCGACCGCGAGCAGCGTCGAGAAAGTCGATGGTGATAGGCAGCGGCAAGCGGAAGTGGCGAAATGCGGTGGGCTTTACCGGCAGCCTAGCGGCGGCGGCAGGCGGCGAGCTAAGTGTTTACCGCTGCGATAGGCGGTGCCATGCATAGACACGGAGGAGCTTGTGCAGGTGTGAATGGGGACCGGAGGGGGTGGCGGGCAGGGTGAGGGTTTTTGTGACATGGGGATGGTGAGGGTTTTCTTTTTTCCTTTTTGAATTGGGTGCTGAGGGTTTCCTGTCCCACAAAGAATTTTGGAGGCGACGGTTTGCTAGAGCCAACCGTGTGTGATTGACGCAACAGGCAAAATGAAAGTCATTGCACACGGTTCCAATTTTGGGAACCGTGTGTGATTGACGTACTACCTTCGTCCTGGTTTATGGGTCCCCTTTGTAATTTTTGCCAAACTTTGACCAAATATTTAAATAAGAAATGTTTATGCATGTCACAAAAAATTATATCATTGAACACTATGCTCAAATACCCAACGATATAATTTTTGCTGACCTACACTAACATTTTGTCAGTTGAACCTTTGGTCAAAATTTAACACAAATTACAAAGGGGACCAATAAACCAAGATGGAGGTAGATTCCATCAACCGAACTGACTGCATCCATATCCCACAGTTAGACATAAGTAAACATAGATTAAACATACTCAGACATAGATAATAAGCGTACACGTACACAAGTTTAGTTCAACCATAAGTACACAGTTCGACCGTCATTAAGCATACTCAAGCGTACGTAGTTCGATCCCACATCTCATCTCACATGCCAGCACGATCTTGAAGCTTCTCCAGGTACTCGGCATACGCGTCGTGCACCACCCTGCGAGAATACTTCTGCTTGAAGGAGCCAACGGCCCATCCTCTTGCATGCACCAGAACACTTAGTTACGCGTCCTGAAGCTTGTGGTTGCAAAATGGGCATCGATAGCCGCAGTTCCAGGTCGTAATACGCCTGTTATGCATTCCCCCATAAAGCTCCCTCAGGATTTGCCTCTTGTACCTCCTCTGCCATCTTCATCCTCGCTCTCCACATCGTCAGACAGCACCTATACAAATAGTCAAACAAATTTGGCATCAAATCAATGATTAAATGCCATGAAGTGGGATCAGGAATTTATGGCTATTTATTTAGACATATCTAGAGATTATGGTTTGATTTTTAAGCACAGTCGTCTATGTACAGACCAATCTTGAAGAAAATAATGGCACAAACATATGTAGGTCATTCAAAATCAATTGTCAAGTCCTGGCTTGGAATTATTAGCACGAACACTAACTCTAGTCGGATTACTAGCAGAAATCATTTGCACACATGAAACAACTAATCACTTATCACTTGTACCGTTCAAACAATCAATACACTACACGAATCTAACGAAACTTAGTCAGATTTCATGGATTGGGAGAACATAACCATAGGATTTCTATTCCAAAAAGGGGGAGGCAGGAGTAACCAGAGAAACCCTATGATCTATTTGACACATAAATGGGTATAGATGACTAACTAGCTGTCTGTCGTCATCGGAGTCATCGCCGGAGTTGTCACCGTGGTCGTCACCAGAGTCGGTGTGGAACTCTGCCTCTGGCCGGGGAAGCTCGGCGCCATCTCCATCTCCACGCCGTGCTCCGGTGCTTTAGCAGCCCCGGCGTCGCCACTCCCTCCGATGAGGCACTTCGGCGGCATCCTCATACACTGACGTTTTGAGGACTGAGAGCGGCGTCGAGGATGCAAACGGAGAGAGAGGATTGTGTGTGTGGCGAGGATGAGGGGTGCGGCCGCTCGGGCGCACCATTAATATGGAGTAGTGGGAGTAGTGGGAGAGAGGCGGGCGGTGGTCAAACCGATGGCTCGCCTCTCGGTGAGCCTGCGCACCAGACTGATGGCATGCCTACCAAAGTTTCACACACCTACTCGCATGCCTCCCGATGACATTGCGCAGTGAGCACGCCTCCGTCAATTCACACACCTGCACGCACGTCTCCCGGTCTGCCTGCGCGGCGGACTGCTCGCATGCGTCCCGTCAACTCACGCCTGCTTGCACGGCACACGGATTGCGCGGCGGTACGTATATTGTTTTTCTATTTGGATGATTAATGCTGCCGCTTTATTGCTTAACCGAAGCATGGCACGTATCCGTTATTGATCTAACGCTCACGGTTCGACTAAATAATCCGTTTGGGATATTGGTTCCCAATTATTAATAATCCCCCGTTTGTAATTAGATAAAGATTACATCAAAACTGGTCTCAAATTTGACAAAAAAAGTACAATGCCAGTTTGTATTGGTGTCCATATGACAGCATGATAAGTTTCATGAACTTCAAATAAGTTTTGGATGTACTAGAATTAAAAATCAAGATTCTCAATGTTTGAAATTTGTTGCATGGGGAGTAAACACGCACCCAATGAGACACATGTGTTTTTGCAATCCATTTAGGTGCACTGTCACATGTGCATGTAGCTCAAATTTGATTTTTGCACATTATACCCGTAGAAAATCAATCAATTAATGTACTAACACCTCTTAATGATCTCTGTTTTTTTTGAATTAAAATGTCCCTCCTTTGGTAACATATATTCACCGCAGGATAATTAATTTAACATGCATCGTAGTTGCGGTGGATTCGCGGTTTGTGCGTGGGTGGGTGCGTCTGGGGGTGGCGGGTGGCTTACAGTACACTACGAGTTGTGAGCCACTGTGTGGGTTGGCCATTTTGTTAGGCAGGCCGGTGCCACATTGGATTCATGAATTCATTATTTAAAACATTACACAACCCTTTCATACACACATGGTTTGGCCACATGCAGTCGATGGTTGTCCTACACGATACTCGATACTCGCGTGTGACGCTTTCTGTGGGCCAGCGAGGTCGTCGTTGATCACCTTGACGAACAGCCGACAGTGATTAATTTGACCAGCACGGTAGAATCTTTTTTGTTTGTGTTATGGTGGTATATAGTACGCGTCGAAGAGGTGGGAGGGGACTAGCATATATACTATACGTACGCGTCCGTGTACAAGTACACCTCAATCAGTGTCGGGACTTTTCGGTTTCCGAGGCACGTGCCACATCAAAATTGTGAAATTGGCCATTCAAACATCACACAACACCTCTTTGGGCCACATGCATGCACGCGGTGGTTATCCTAGCTAGGACACTCATGTGTGACGCTTCCATCTATGGGCCCACGAGGCCATCGTTGATGCATGCATGCATCACTTTGACCTACATCGGGAGAGGTTAATTAGTTTCACCATCGATGAGGATTCTTTTGGGTTGTACATATTACGGCAGGAGCATATAGTATGCGGTGAAGAGGGGGGGAAGGGGACCATCATACACTACAAAAGAAAAGACACATCTGTGACATTTTGGGCCGAACAAAAAAAATTCTGTCATGCTTATGACACTTCTATGACGATAATTGTGACAAAACCCGGTAGAAGCGAGGGCGAGGAAAATATGGGGTGTTCCCGGTTACGGTGGGTGGTCGGGGGCTGAGCGATGCACGTTTCTCTCATACACGTACGCGCGTGGGTGCGAGGCGTTGGGATCTAACTAAATCCGAGCGAGGCGTTTGCCTACTGAACCCGAGCGATTGCACTGCTGGCTACGCGTTACTGAACTCGAGCGATCGATCGATCTCGCTGTTAACTGAACCCGATCGAGTGATTCCTTCGCTACTGCTGCAAACTAAAGCCGATCGAACCAGCTGCCTCCTTCCCTTGATGAACAGTGAGCGTTGT